>NW_017276855.1:830713-998427 GCF_001594065.2 Cyphomyrmex costatus | reverse complement strand
TTTTTTTTCCCCCCCCCCCCCCTCCCCTCCTTGCTACCTCGATCCTTTTTTGCCGAATCGCTTTGTTCGACCCGTCGAAATGGCGAGCTCTCGGTGGAGTGTTGTAGTTTTATTCTGCAGCCGACGCGTCGCGCGTATGCGACGGCAATCGCCGAATCGTGGAGAATACGTACGCGGCGGCGACACGCTGCGGAACGAGCTTGTAAAACGATCGCGAGGATTTTCCTCCGCGCGGACCAGATGTAACCCCGCGCGGTCCATGCTGTTTTCGAATTTATGCCCGCCGATTTTTTTCCGTAAACAATACCGCGCGCGGTTGAATATCCAGCGGAACTATGAAATATGTATGATATTACGCGGGAGAGAAAAATAAATGTGCGAGTGGTACGATGGTGGAATTAGAGATGTGCGAGCGTGAAAATAACTCAAGTTACTGTGGTCAATCATAACAACAACGCGCGATCGATAATTTTGTACTATTACAAATTATAATTAATCCTTTCATTCCTAATGTTATATATAGCGCAGTTATTTATCAATAATATCCGAATATGTGAGAAAATTATATTTTCGAACACTCGTTTTACTACAAGAGAAAAATAACGGTCTTTAATTAAAATTATATTTTTGATTATACAAGTAACTCCAAGCCATTTTTACCACTCATTATTGATATTGGTGTCACTGAAATGTCTCTTCTAACTGCTTCTAGACATGGTTTATTTCCTGGAACGATCTAGAAATTCCGGACGATTATTGCGACGCCATATGACGCGCGCACTAAGGTAAAGCTTCATAAAAGTAAATTGCGGATATTTCTCGTTCTGGTCGACTAATTCTATTGTCGAGAGCCTCACGTAATTCAATTTATCCGCGCGCCACTCGAGGTATCGATGCGTTATCAAATAAGAGAAGAAGAATAAAATGTACTGTACAGGATATCTAGCTCTAGCTTTTACTTTGTATCCGGGCTTGATTCAACAAAAGTTCATTATTGTCTTACCTCTCGCTGTTCTCTTGATACGCAAACTACAAAAAGAAAATTCTTGAACACCCGCAAAAGGTCGCTCGTTCTAAACTGCGTCACAAAAATGTAGCCTTTCGCAACAACATTCGCTCTCCTCTCATTATATTTCTCTTCTTTAAACAACGACATAAATCTTCTTTCAAAAATGCATTTCTCTCGCACTTTCTTCCTTTGTGGCATTTTAACAAGCTCGCAAGCTCGTTAAGACATTGCATTACGGATCTACGTTATCACATTAACACACACAAGAAGTACATTAAATTATTGGCAAAAATGAAGAAAGGAGAAGATATCGAAATGTAATCATAAAACTGTAAAAGAATGTTATAAATATCAAACTTTACTCTCTACTAAAAGATGCATCCAGAAATAGACAGCCATCGATATTGATACAGTACGCAGAACTGCAGGAAATAGAAAAGTATGTATGCAAGCAAATAGATAGATAGAATATAGGTTTTCAGAGCAATTTTCTCAAATAGCTCCGTATATTACTTGCATCAAACTTTATTATAACTCTCTTGCAAACAATCATCGTCAAAATTATTACGGATTTGTCACGTTAATGTGATGCCCTCTGTCTTACTTAAATTTTAAAATCTTTCGTATACTGAGAAAAACGTTTGGTTAAAAAAAAAATAGACAAATAAAAAAATTCTGATTAAATCAATTAGAATCATCTGATTCGTCAATTTTCATCCAAAAATTTTCCTCCAAGTGTAAGAATTGTCGAAGAAACAACTGTCTTACACATATATTCCTCCTTGAAAATGATTAACGATAAATTAAGAACTCTCAAAATAAAGAGGAATTTTTTCAATTAACGAAACAAGTACAAGGAAAGCTTTCTATAACAAAATTCGAACTCAATAAATCACGCGTGTCAAGAAGATAATTAAATTTTATTCGATTGAAATATATTTTATCTCTAACGCGATTTATCGAATTGTCTCTTAGATCATTTGTATCTGTATAAAGTTCTGCGGCTCCGTTTTTTCCCGCTCCGCCTTTTTCAGCCACTTGTGCACTTCCACTGACTTTCACTCATGTCCCTCTTCTATTGCCACTCGTGCAGAAGACATGCCTTGTACGCGTATCAATTGATTTTATCGACGAATGTCTGCTCGATCCTTAGAATACACATGGGAAAAATAAAAGCCGATACGTATCGATAATAAAATGTCGCCGCGAACAGGAGTGCTCCATCCAAACAATAACGCGCCGAGTTTCTTTCTGGTCGACCGTATATAATCTCCGGTATATCTTTCCCTCATCGTTTTCCCTGTCTACCTTTGACAGCCGTAACACTTATATATTTTCACTGTCTCGACGGTAAAAACGTGACTTGGATCCATTACAAATGATACTTATACAGTATGGCAGTGTTCACAAGCCAACGTACTCCGCTTCCAGTAATTTTTGCTAAATTAATTTACCACTTCTCTTCCCTAACTATTTCTTATTACTTTCAACCTTCTTATTTAGAATTTTAGAACGTAGGAAAGAACGCTCTTAAAATTATTTACTAAAACTTTTCCATTTATATTAATGAAAAATATCGTCTTGCACCGCTCGGTTATTCAAAGCTTTTAAAGTCCGTCCTCTTTCAACTTTCCGTTATTTCTTCGTTAGCCTCACTCTTTGCCAATAGATTTTTGTAATGACTCCTGTTATGCGAGCTGCAATATCGATACAACTTCATATTGAGGCAATATTGGCTTTTAGATTCCCGTCTATACCCAGACCAAGAAGACACGCTCTCGTTTCTCGACACGCGAAGCAATTTGAGCAGCGTCTTTATGAGAAGCGTCAGGATGTATATTGGTGCGATATTCCAGCCTGAAATGAAGACTAGAATAAAGAATGCAGAAATAGAAAATGATAGTTGACGTAGCGCATAAAGCAAAGGTAAATGGAAGAGATTTAACCCGAGGTATACATATGTAATATATTTATGCTCGCGCTGATTCCGGATCCTTTCTATATATATTTAACGTTGAAGTTTTTGAACGCGCTCGAAATACGAACGTCAAGAACCCGTAAGCTATGTTTAGCGCTAAACACGCAAGGTATAAATGCGGGCAAGTAGTACTTGGTAGTACTGGTATACGGTATTCACGGCTCTTTGTATCCAATGACGCCGATACCACGCATAAACCGACCACGGCCACGGCCTTTGATATCCAAATCCTGCCGCTTCTAGGCTAATAACGATTTCCGCCTCTGCGGTTATCCACCCTTCTCCTCGAACCCTCCCCAATTGCGGAACAACTATCCACGACCTCCTCTTCATTCACCCTCTACTCTCTCCTCTCCACCTGTATATGTCTATTGTAATTTCCGTCACTCCTCTGTCTGACTCTCCCACCCTTTATTCTCCGTTCGCTCGAACGGTTTCCTGCAAATAATTCACCGCTATTCGCACCGCGCCGAGACGGTATCAGCAAGACGATTTCTATATCACTGTCGGGATTCCCTACCTTCTCCCCTCTCGAATGAATCTCCGGATATCGAATTCTTACGCGCCGGCACCCACAGCGCACAATAATGAATAAAGCATCATCGCACCCGACAACTACAACTGCGACTGTTGAGCATGACGACAACGATGACGACAGAGCGGGCCGAGAGAAAAATGCGTTTTTGCCGCGAGACGTCTCGTGAGATATTTTCTAAGGGACTTCCCGTTTATATCTAGGATCGTTCGCTCATGCGAGCGATATTACCCGCGACGTTTCCCACTTATATATATTCTGCGCGCATGCCGTAAAGATATGGAAATACACTTTAACGCGTTATTCACCGCACGTGTGTCCTTTTACGTTTGCGCGAATAGCCCGAAACGATTCAATTCACAGATCCATATCTGCAATGGAACAAATTGATTCTTGAGATAAAAAAAACTTTTAGTCGCGTGTCGAGGGAGAGAGACACGCGCGCGTTGAATATATTATTTTTAACGAATAACAAAATTATACGTATATAAAATCTTATAAGTTTCTTCGTAGTTCACATTTTTGCATCCCATTTTATATCTAATTTTTATCGACGCGAGATCCTTAAAGCTGTACTTCGAACTTTTCATGCAAAAGCTGTTGCATTAAACGAGTACTGAGATATCGTTCCGCGATAATAAACGATAATTTAAAACTGACATATTAAAAATTTGTAAATAATTAGTTTATATTGCGAAAAATATTACCTCGGCTGGGAGTCGAGTCCGGATCTCTGGCATTCCGTGCGAGCGTCCTAAGCCTCTAAACTACAGATTTTTAATACGTCATTCATAGATTTTAATATGTCACTTAACATTATTAAGATCCAAGATGCTGCGAGCATCAAAATTGTTAAATTGTTAGTCAATTTAACTCGTGATAGTACTGCGATAATTTATTAGAGTATGCGTTGTAAGACTGAAAAAATCTACACCGAGGGGGTAACCACTATCTGAAATATTGTCCCACAGATTATATGATTTCATTTAATTTTATATAATTTTATTTGATGTGACAAATAATTTTCCTCACTATATCTGCGGTTATTTGATAAAATAAACGATTTTATCTAATATTACATAATTATTTCTTGTACTTGCATATGTAATTATCGGATTATCAGAATTTTATATAAATGTTATAATGATTTTAGGGACTCCGTTCCATGATTACATTAAGTGATTATCCCTTCGATCTACACACGTAGTATATAAATTCACACAAAATTATATATTAGAAGCATCCAAGATCCAACTTGACTGTTACGGCATGTTCTCATTGATTATTTAATTAAAACTTTACGGAAAATGGCCTACAATTCTATATGTATTTGATCGACGTGACAATAGACATTATGCTTACGTTTGCTCAATATTTACCCGGTTTAACTATATAGCGAGGATTCTGCAAAAGACATAAACACTCTAGAATTTTCTTGTACTATCAACGAGTTATCAACGAGTTACGCGATGTGCAACAAACACTCTCGAGACGTTACACTTAAAAGTTTCAGCAAAAAGTTTGATCTTCGCTTTCACAAAATGTGTATTCTTCTCTACCTTTAATTATTCTAATTCCAATTATTTCTCTTTCTATTATCAAAAGTTATTATTGTCATAGTTATAATCGCGAATTTAGAAACTTGTATTTCTACACTTTAAAAAATATGTAGACTTAATACCATGGGTGTGGATTTAAAACACTCTGATTTAAATGCTTTGACACCAACACAGATTACATATATGATTTTATTCGATTTCATATACGATTTTATCTAATATTACACAATTATTTCTTGTAGTTCTATATGTAATTATCGGAATATACGTCGGGATTTCGTATATATTTTATAATAATTTTGAGGACTTTGTGCCACGATTACATTAAGTGATTACTCCCTCAAGGTAAGAATTATATAAACATGTATATATTTTATAGAGAGTAATACAAAGTAAGTATAAAAACTGTATGACATAAAACAGCGATCTTAAGTCCTTTAAGATTTAATTTGTAAAGCCTATAAGCCTCATATGGCTTTCTGTCACATGGCTTAGCGTGCCATTCAATCCTATCCATGGTACGTGCTGACGAATTGAATTAACTGCAAGCACAGTAAGCTGTCGTCGTGATAAATTATTATTTAACACGCATAAACAAGGCTAGAGATAAATCCGAATGCACGTATATAAATCACTTTCTATCACTCACTCTGATATACTGCGTTGCTAATTGCGAAATATACTAGGAGCGGCTTTGGGGAAAAAAAAAAAAAAAACAATGCATTCGCACTATCAACGCATTTGATTCCACGAATAAAAATTCAACGTCAAAACTAACAATAGAAAAAATTACATTGTATTACAACACGTATTTATACTGCTCTGTACATCAGTCGATTGTAAAATGGAGGAATTATTTTAAATTACTGACGAAAGTGACGAGAGATACTTACAAATTAATGTATCGTATACTAGCTATTAAACGATTAATTATATGGTTAGTGACTTGGATCAAAGATGAAGCGCTGAAAATTTAAGGTAAAGGATCATGAGGCCAGCTCATTCGTGTAATCCGCCATTATGTCGACGATTCGCTTGGACTTTCTGCATAGAATTTCTACGAGGACGGCACGGAACTCGTTAAAGTGGTTATACCTTCTTGTATATAGCAAAGTACAGATAACGACGTACGCAAAACGGCCTTTCTGCCTGGCAACGAGGTCAGTGCTCAGAGGAACGTTGGTCTGTGCTAAAAAAAAAAAAAGACAGAAAGGAAAAGAGAAAAAAAGAAGTTCCCAGGAGGAAGAAGGGTTGAATCACTTGCATGGAAATCGGTGCCGACTGAGGGAACGACTTTTCGTCCTCTTATTCTCGTTCTCCGTTTCCGACGTCCCTCGTCCAGCTCCGCTTCTCGCTCGCGTAATGCGCCACCCTATTTTCTTTTATCATTTAATTAAACAACTGGTTACACAAAATACGCGAAATCCGGAGAAAGCAGTTCTCGAGAAATTACCCCGTTTCAGCCACACCTCGCGCATTATCATTGTTCCTTGGAACGATACGTTTGTTGAAAGTGCGGATTATTTCTCTGCAGATAAGGCGCAACAATATTCAGTAAAATGCAACTGATGCACTGTTGAAAATAATCCCGAAATATAACGTTAATAAAGCACTACTTTCCTCGAACGCAACCCTAAAAGGTTCAAGCATACGATGTTAAATTAGTTCTCTACAATTGAACAATACGCAATTGTATCCAACAATTAATTCAACCAAGATGAAGACGCTTAAGATTTATCTCAGATTAGATGTTTCAAAGATGGATTAGTGTTCGCAATTATTCGACATCCCGTTGCTTTCTATCTCTTACTCCGTGCCGGTTATTTTGATCTTGTAATTGGAATCTGCAGGAAGGCGGAAGGTGCACAGCAACCAAGATCGCGAAAATAAACAACTTGGGCTCTAAGAGGAATTTGTACGACGTCAAATGCACTCATGGCTTATAGAATTTGAAATGGCCAAAGAAGTACCTATATTTCATATCCGCAATAGCGTTTCGGCAGCAATATAGCCGTGTGCGCGCGCACGAAAGGAAAGAGAAGCGAGTAGACTAAAGATATGCAGTAAATTAAAAAGAAAATGCGTCGGCATATTACGTTAAATGGGCACGACATGGGATTTTTTCACATGTTAGAAATGAATTTACCCCTAAGTTCAAAAATCTTAAATATAAAATTATAATTCCTAAGATTCCTTCGTGACTTTATATATTTTCTTTTCTAATTCTCCTTTGTTTAAAATAAAAGATGCACGTCTAATAACAGCTAAAATAACCACGGAAAATTAGACATTTACAGACTGAACGACTAATTTAGACAGAGAAATTCTCTCCTTGAGAAACGATAAAATTCCGTGAGGTAAGTTCTCTTTAGTTTCAGATCTAACTTATAGGGTTTTAGCTCTTCCCGCGAAGAGCTTTAAAGATCCTCTTATAAACAAGTATCCCACTACTTACAACATTCCAAGACTTCGGTCGTAGGTCGAATAATAATCGTGTAGTACTATATCTATTGTTTTTCTTTCTCTCGCAGTAATAATATTTGTATGACTGGTTATTTTTTATATAAATAATTACGGGATTGTGATAAAGTAAGTTAATACTCGTTTCCACTGATGTCAAATTAATTTTAATTTCGGATCAATTTGTTCTTCACTTTCTTTCTAATTCTCAGCGTATATCGATCGTATAAATTGCTCGAAAATCCGTAAGTCAAAATAGCCGTATATGTAGGAGAGATACCCGTATTACGACATTCTAAAAACGAGGTGCTAACTTTATAGAGATCACAATTCCATTACAGGGTTCGATTTCGTCTAACCGCTTTGATCATGATTGAAATCCTATGCGACGTGGAAAAAAGATGTTTCACCTTCGTTATTATCTCATACACGTGGAAATGACTTTTTTTTTTCACAAAGCGCTCGCGGACTTTGCGCCAACGTTCAGGAACACTTTGTAACAGGCGGCCTTGTTATTTTCCTTTCCGTAGAGCTGCCTGCAACCGTTACAGTACAGTTTGCCGTGTACTCGGGCGCAACGGAAGACAGAAGACACGAGAGACAAGACAAACGCGCGCGAGAGGAAGCCTTCTAAAAAGTTTCGTGCGTGCGCGCGCGCGTTCACCGCTCCGCAAATATCAAATGATCACCGCGTTATATTATTCCTACCTCTCCGTTTTGCTCCGCGGTCGCTTTCCAGGATCGATATTATCTTCACCATTATCCTCCGTCTTGTCCCGACGTTATCTTTCGTCGCTTAATTGCAAAGGCAGGGAATTCCGACAAAGAGAACTCTCGACGTTCGAAGTGGTGAAGTTTCTCTCGAATGTAAATGTAGATGCAGTCATCGACAGGGTGGAGAAATCGTGACAAATTAAAGCGCGCGGAGAGGACTGACTAACCGAATATTCCCTTTCGGTCTGTATAGAACGTATCCAGAGAACGACACGGTGAAATCGTGCTTAGTTGACCTGAACTAACCCGTACAAACTCGCCTCACTTTAAACCAAAATTGTATTAAATACAGGAGGTGTTACAGCGGAGTCTCCCGGCATCAAATCGTAATTATCGTTATGCGAAAATTATATCGTGTTATTAAATGAGCGTAAAGCCGTCCGCCGCGTGTAATACTGCGTATATATACTTCGTAACATGAAAAGCGAGCATATTTTCTGGGGAAAACGCGTGCAGTACGTAATATTTAGAATCCATGATGTAAAAGGTTACGTGCGAGTGCTTTAATTTCGCTTCCCGCGCAACCTGATTATGTCACTTCGAATAATTTCGCCACGTCCGTGTCCGAGCTCTCACGTATCTGATAAAGCGCGATAAACCCTGAAAACGGAGCAGCCTGGCCATTCTTGCCGCCTTCTACTTGCCCGCCTTACGACCAACCATGAATCACCCGCTTTTACTTTTCGGTAACTTACGTGAACTCATACGGTGAACGTGGATTACACTAATAGCGTAGATCGCGCTAATTTAACGACTAAGCCATTCTGTGATAAACTGTGTAATATGGAAAATATTTTTATATACATATTCATTAGTTGCACAATAAAATTCATTATTGACAAAATAAGTACATTTATATTAATAATCATTCTTCACATATAACTCTTTCACGAAAAAAATACAATATTCAGTCTTCTAAGGAAAGATCAACTGACTTATTCTCACTTCAAGATAATCTTCGCGTGACACACGTATATCGATAGTACGCAATTATGGAAATCCTTTTACACGCAAATGTGCACACTCACTTCAACCGAGGTAACTGTTTTTAATGGCAATGCGCGGATGCATGCAGTGTAGAATAATATAGATAACAGATTGGTAAAAGCGATATGCGAATTCAATTGTCGATTTTGTGCTATGTAAATTCATTGGATTACTATGCAATATACCTGCACCATGTATGAATGTGATTATGAGCGAGTGAACTGGCTGGTAAAATTGCAATTTGCACGATACGTCCGATCTCGCGAGCATACGATGAGACTGTGTCGAGAAAAGAAGCGCGTTTTATTTGTTATTTGCGTTCTAGCATCGAAAAGCGTATAGGTAACTTTAACGATAAAACACCGAAGTGTCTAAAAGTTTGAAAGAAACCATTGCTCGGTTCTTTTTTTTTTTCTGGACAGAACCGTGACGTTATTTTACATACAACGTTTTTTATCTATCAGCAAATAACATTAATAACGATAATTGGTTTGGCCCTTTGTACATTGTAAGTTATATAACATCGCAGTAATACGATATATAATATCGTATTATTATCACGTGGTGTATCAGCCATACAAAGGCTAATTTCATTAAACATCAAGACACCATTAATATCAGGGCGTGTCGGTACAATGGGAAATAATAATTTATCCACCAGGACGTAAATCAATCCTCGCAAGAATGGCTGCATTTAGCGGGTAAAAATTGAATAGCACCCGCGTAACAATCGAACCTGATTCAGTGGAAATCCAGAGGTATATATCAATCACCACATCCAATTGCCACTCAACTGCTGTCCCTGCTGAATGCACCCAATGTGACATATCAGTTCTGTTGCCCTATTCATTTAATCTGGAAATGGGTCGAATATGCCCACACTCATGTAATTTTACGAGATGCAACGCATTGTTCTGTATGTTAGGTGCGGTAATTGAATTTATTTGATAAACGAAAGTGGTATTACAGACAAAGAAATAAACGTAGAATCGTTAAGAACATTAATGTAGCACAGATCTTTTTAGGATTTCCTTTGTGAGATCTTTCTTGTTATTTCGTACAAGAGAGACATATTTCTAGAAGGTAAAATTACGTGCCTCGGTCCATGTATACTCCCGCATAAATACCTAATGTCGTGGTACGTAGCTTGTTCACTTCCTCTAACGATTCCCACTCTCATCCCTCCTGCGGGACTGAAGCATCCCCTCGAATACTATACCTTCAACGTCTCAGTATCTATGGGAAAGGGCTCGTTAGTATCGTCCGCCGTCTTTGTATCGCACGTACGTAACTCACGAGGCGATACTACTCCGTGGCCCAGGAATTTCGGAATTTCGTGATCCGGCGCGAGCCTGCATATTTCATTGCGGTTGCAAGCGCACGAGGTATCGGTAAAATATGGGCTTGCTAAACATCCTTGCAAAGGAAAAATGACGAGCAGTATCTTGTGGAAAGGTAAACGAGAGACGATAAAAAAAAAAATTACAAAATATCAAGTCTTGATGCAATTAGAGATTCGAGCGATTTTTTTTATTAATTAACTATCAAATTTCGGAATATCCTTTATCCGTTTTAAATTCAATTTCGATATTATTTTTAATAAAAAAAAAAAAACAATAATTAAAAAGAAGGAATAATGAAAATCGGCAGTGAATTTTGGTTTGAAAAGTAAATTAATTAAAAATGTTTTTTTTTTTTTTTTTATTATAAAATAGTGTATATTTTACAGGTGATGAATGGATGGTAAATGGACGCAAAAACGAGCGCTCTCGATCAATCGTTCTGCACGTTTAAATGCATAATGCCCGAGGTGGGCCAGCCATGTAGAAAGCAGCGATGTGTGCGAACATTCAAAGATTCGCCGGTACTAATTAAGATTAATGAGTTGTCCGAGAAATCGAGACCAAGTTCCCGCATAGTAATTAACAGTCTATTTCACCTTACTATAGACAGTTCACCTAAGCAGTATCCACGCGAACGTCCTGGAAGTTTCTCTCCCTTTCATCCTCATCTCCGACGCATCATCTCAGGGCGAGGCACTTATTACGGAAAGAGTCTTCCTCTCCCGTTCCACTTCCTCCCTCTTATCCTCACTTCTCTACTCGCTTCCTCGCTTACGTCTTTCTAACTCCGACGCTTCTATTTGCAAGACGTTGTTCGTCAAGCCGGAGTATTTTGTTATGATATGCACTGTCGCTGTATATCGTCGCTATATTATATACATATATTGCAGACTTTAGATTTACCGCATTTCCTTCAAAAGGAGAAAATCCTTTGCTCTTTTTTACTTCGTTTTATTATATCTATTTAGCGACAATACTTTGTTTTAGTATTGTCAATGTTATTCCTTTTCAATATTATACTAAAATTTATGTAAATATATTTAAAATGTAACTGTAGCAAATTAAAAAAGACTGCATCATAATATCATATATTAATCGCGTATTTTAATGGACATTTAATAAATGTTCTAATAATTCTACATAATTTAATTTTAATATAAAAATGTCAAAATTATAATTATTTCCGAATTATAAGTGATCGAAATGAATGAATAGTATCACATAGTGCTAGCGCGCTCAAGCTTATAACTGAATTATTATTGATTCTCATATTTCCGGTGATATATATTAACTTTTACTATTCAACTAATTTTGTCGTTCGTCATATTAAACATACCACAGTAATCAATAGGTATTGATAAACCGACTACTAATACAGCAAATTTTAATTATTACATATAAATTATTCAATGTTGCTTTTAATAAAATTTTTTCTTAATCAAGGAGAATTATTAGATAATGTTGACGAGTCTATAAAACAAAACATGGGATATATGTTAATAATTTGTGCTCATCAAAATCATTTCGAGTTATAAAGAACAGAATATATTTGGTGCATATTTATTTTATATTGTACTAAATATTTTGTGATTACAGCGAACTGATTGATATGTAATATCGCGCGCGCACACACACACACACACACACACACACACACACACACACACACACTGACCAATTTTAATTGTTTATAGCTCGAAAATTGTGATGATATCAACATTTTCATATATAAAGAATTTCTTTTTTATTTTAATTATAATATAAAATGCTCCTGAAATACGCGGTTAAAATATTGTACAGTAGTTGTTGGACAGTCTATGTATAACAGAACGTATAAAATAGACATTTATTTTACAACTAACTTATCTATTTATGGGCAATTTCAGAGCTCGCAGCTCGTTACACAAAATTTGCATACGTTTACTTAAGTCAGACGCTATGTACATTGTTCATTTTTCTCCCTTTGTCTGCTGATCGTTTCAACCACGACGAATAATTTTTTTAACCGCAACGAAGAAAAGTATAAACTAGTCGGCCGATAAAATGCTGTCCTGTCCATTGTAACTTTTAACCGCATTGCTTGCATGTCGCATACATCCATGCGCAAATAATTAGTTTACTGTCCCGCACTGTGTGCAAAAAGTTTGTAAATACAATTTGGTTTAGATATGATTTAACAACTAACTCGAGCTGGCGAGACTCTGATGTAATTTGTATATTACTGCATATAATGCCAATCGTTACGGCGCATCTGCGCGGTAAGTATTTATACAACACGCATCACAATGCAACAATTAATATCTCTCTCTCTCTCTCTCTCTCTCTCTCTCTCTCTCTCTCTCTCTCTCTCTCTCTCCTTCTCTCCCTCTTCCCTTCTTTCACAGAAATACAGCGTTTTCGCTATGATGGTCAACTGCAACGTTTGATAACAGCGCTCAGAAACAATCAGAATGGCATAAGGGTCGTTAATGGAACACGACGTGCGAGATCCGCTGTTAGATAGACGTGCATTAGCGACAGTGAAACAATTCAACTATTCATAGTAACTTGAATCGTCTATCTCGAATTTTCGTAACGTATAGAAAATTATATAATTATCTTCCAAATATTATCTACATCAAATATCGTCTGTCGTTATTTTCGCCGTATATTGTTTATCTTTATTTACACAATATAATTATAATAATAACATATTTAAAAAATCATATATTTAAACTTAACGGGCAAATAACAGCTATTACTATTTTACATATATTACTATTTTTTGATATGTAAACGCCTCTTCTTAAAGTGTTTGAAAAAAAATCTGTAGACACTAACAAAGACATACATCTAACGATAATTTTGTAATTATATAGGCTGTGAAAATAATAATCGAAATATTATAGAATAAAGATGCACCTTTTTAAAACTGATTTTACCAGCCATAAAACTTTAAAAAGAGGCATTCTTATATTAAGTAATGGAGAATCACTCATGTTTCACTGAAATGAGCTTTCATTTGCAATTTTTTAATTTTTAACTTAAAGTTTTTTTATCGTTTTTCTATATTTTTCTGTAATTTTTGTATTTATGATCTTAAAAAATAGTTGAAAAATGCAATCGATAATGTATAAAGTAATAATAAAAAAATAATTAAATCAGAAACATATACGAATAAGAATAGCTCTCATTTGCCCATTATGTTTGAATATATGATTTTTTATATATTGAGAGCGCTCTATTATAAGATTTATTATTGTTAGTAACATATTTGTTTGAGAGAACCATTTTCTAATTGATTAAAATTTGAATAAGTTTGAATTTTTTTAAGTTTCACAACGAAACATTCAAATCTTTATCTGTTATCTATTCTTGTGTAAAAATTACAATTTTAATATATATAGAGGTATATATATATATATATATATATATACAATATATATATCTAATGCTCTACAACTTTAATTTATTAATTAATATTTATAATAATAAAGACAAGCCATTCAATTTAATTCACAAGCTAATCGTAAATCGAGACTTTATTATTGAATGCATCAGCACAGCCATTAATTAGCCTATTGTTGTGGGTATCGGTTAACCAGGCTACTTCAATTTATTGATTTTTTTTTTTAATCTCAAATGATATGCGAGCGCGTGCAAATAACGCAGCAATTATCACCTATGGCATATTAATATCTCGAATTACGCGGTTTCATGTTCAATTAAGCGTTCCTAAAAACGACTCGGCAGATTCTATAATATTCACGATTGTTCACAAGGTAGGTACAACGAAAGTATCATCAATATTATTAAATTGAGCATCATTATTTTAAATAATTAACAAATCAAAATTAATTTCAGAGATCACAATATAATTTTTATTGTTACGGTGTGTGCTGATTGTGAGAATAAAGTATTTGTTAAACGACGATGTCAACTAAAAAATTCTCTCGGAAAAGAGATACGAACTGAATATACATATTTGTATTAAAAGCGTGTATTTTTAACGCACTGCGAGTTAAATTGTAAAAAGCAACAGTCCAAACAAAAACGCCAAATTCTGATAACAATTGTTTCACACGTAGCACTATAGTCGGCGCACGTTCAGAGAATAAAATACGATAATCTAAACTACCGTTCGTATACACAAAGCGGTTTGACTAAAATGCAAACGTGTGTAACATATCTTGAAAGAATCTTTGATATCTCTCTCTGTTACCAAGAAATTGTATGAGATAATATCTTCGTCAAATATTAGCGTTATCTAAAATAGAATTACGAACGACGCAAAATACATTCTTATCGCGCGATGATTATACAAAAGCGTTCCATGAAAGCCTTATGAAATTGTTCTCTCAACCCCTACAGCTTCCGATAGTCGATTATCTTGTTCGACGATAAGTTTAATAAATGGAGATTGTACTCCGGATAGAATGCACAATAAAATCAAGCTAAAAGTATTTCTCTTCTTGTAACTGGGGAGAAAGTACATACAGTTTGCTTATACATTTTCTCTCATCTTCTCCCTTCCTCTCTCTTTTTTCACTCTCAATGATGTACATCTATAATCATGTATTAACTTTGCAGCGACGATTCTCAATTTTCACTTAGCCTGATTTTATTTCCATCGGCTAAGGTTATTACCGAACGGGCTTTCTACTCGATTCCACGCAACAGAGGGCACATATCGCTTTACGAAATGGAGGGACGAAGGGAGAGAAATCGAGAAGAATGGTTTTAAGATACGCTGGCAATAATGGGGTTAGATCTAATGAGAAATCTTTCGCAAAAGTTAAATTGGCTTATCGAAGGAATCGCGATGAAAGTGTACCGAATTTAATAGCAAGAATTTAATTCCGCGCGGAGTGCTACTGACAGACGCCAATTTAATATCCTCGCGTCTTTACTCAGGCCAAAGCTAATATTTCAACATTTTGGACTCCGGTAGCTTTTTAACGCTCGGGGAGCATAATGATTGCGCCTCGTTCAATTCTATTTGCAAGCTGCACATTTTCGAAAATGATTTTACATACATACCATATATCTGCGGGTTAAAATTACTCGTGCAATCGAGATTGCGCAATTACAAACGCATTTGACTTTGAGCGATTGTAGAATGAAATATTGTTGATGAAAAGGGCAAAATAAAAACGAGATATATAAACATTTATATAAACAAAATTATCTTGTACATACACATCATCGTTATGTTATCAAATCACGATATCGGGACGAACATGAAATATCGCGTTTCAATTTATTCGCACGAATAAAAGGAATAATTATTTATATCGAATAAATTTTCATATTTTAACTGAAATTTAACGTTATAATGAATAAAATACGATATTATTATTCAATTCTCATTGAGAGATGTCTTAAAAGTAATACGCTAAAAATACCTTGTTAAATAATATATGTATTTATAATTATTTAACTACCACGTGAAAATGATGAATCTGTTAAATATGAATCTACAGTATTCCCAAGCTATCAGAGAAATTATGACACACTTCGATGGATATTTAACAGTGTAATGAAAATACAGTGAAAATGGTTCTTTTATATTGTATTTCGTTCTAATAGGTTGAAGTAATGTAGTAAAAAAGATAATGCCGAGAAGAAAGAGAAAGAGAGGAAGAAAGGCGAGAAAAAAATGTACATGACAATGTGCGATGAGAATATTGGGAAATAAGATTTTCATTACTACGTGATCGGAATATATAATAAGATTGTCACGACATAATATAGGTATACAATGCATTAGAATGCATGATGAGCATCAGGATATAGTTATAAGAGCTCGTAAAGAACATTCAAGAATTATAAATCAAATTTAAATTTAATAACCTTAAATTTGATAACCTTTAAATTTGATTAAACTTTTTAAATATTAAAATATGTATAGTCATAGAAATGTATGATATTCTATATTCGAAAATACGTTTCATATGTGAACTGGCATTGTTTCTATATTTTATCGTTTTATATAGGTACGATATCTTATAATATCTATATATATAAAACGATAAAATATAGAAATTATGTCAGCTCATATATCAACGTAGATCACATTGGCATCTGAGTGTAATAATATTTCATAATTGTGTAAATATCGTAAATGAGAGCGAGTAGCTTATTAGAGCGAATTATGAATTACTTTCTGCTATTTGCTTACAAATCGCATTACTGTTGAATTCAATTTAATTGTAGTAACAAGCATATATAAAGCAGTCTGTACTCTGACTGAGAGATATGTATATATTATCATAATTGCATCATGATTTAATTTGAACGACACTATCGTTATCATGGCAGTTCACGGTAGAATCAAAGAGATAATTAAATTAAGCGATAATCAGTGCACACGATATTTACTTAATGTGTAGTGAAAAGCAATTATGGATCGACGACAAATAAGAAAGCGGTAAAGAATGATCAAATATCTGTAATGCATTATTTTATCTGTTTCATATACTGTTTCTGATATTTTGAAGTACCAGAAGTAAAGAAACAAGAAACATACGCTCTTTAGAAACAAAACAAAATTTAAGAGTCTCTTGGTTCTTGTGTATGTATATTATATACAGATAATTATATTAATTAATATTTTTTAAAATTTATGTTTGCGTTTTTGACAATTTTAAATTTCTTTTAGGTTTTGACTACTCCATTAAAAAGAAAAAATTTTAAAAAAACTTCTGACTCTTAATTTGTCTTTCTACACTTTACTATTAATTAATATTATTTTTAAAAACCTAATAATATAGAAAATATATATTGTATGATAAATCTCTACTTATATGTATATATCTATACATATACATACGGATAATAAAATCTATATCATATATGAGATAATAAAATTATCATTTAAATTATCGATACAAATCTTCCATAAATATCAAATAACTTCCCGCAAACCGGGAATCAAAAATTTGTATAAATTAATTCGTTTATTATATGATACGTTCATGATGCACTTCGGAGTATAAATCGAACGGCAGTATTTACATCCTGTAGCGATTGCAATGCAACAACATTTCTCGCAATCGACGTCACTCCGGAGCGCAATATCTCTCGTAGACGTATAGGATAGAGCGTATCTACAATCCGAGGGAATCGGATGGCAGCCGATACGAATCCCTGAAAGATCATGCCCGAGCGTGATCCGAGAAAATGTCTCGGGCGCGTCGCGATATATTGGATTGGAGCTTGATTCGCGGGCTCGAGCGACATTCTCCCAATGAATGTATTTTTTTCAGATTTATTCGATGTGTGTGGATGAGTGTGCGGTGGCTCTCGTGTGGATATAATGTAGTTCGAGAATGAAGCAAAAGGGAAAAGAGAGGCGACGAGAAGACCAGGAAGAACGCGATGATGGGCGATAAAGTACAAACCCCCCCTCGGCACTAGAATTGCTTATCATAGTCGTCATCGATCGTTCGCGGGATAAACCCCGGGGTTGCGGCAGATAGGGCATTCTGTCGGGCTAAAGCATGGGAATGCCGTCATCGTGAATAACCGAAGTCGATATTCCGAATTGAATCGATATTTCATCGCAGGTAACAGTGAAAGTAAAATACCACTTTAACCGCTTGTTTTTTACCGCTTGACTTGGGAATATTCGACCCTTAATTGAATGTTCGATTTTATCTTGATCTTTTATTTTCGTTATCCTGAAATTATCTCTCATTTTCGTAAATGTTATACATGAGAAAAAATTTATTAAATCTTAATACATATTTTTTTCAATAATATCAATTACTAAATATTTACTTAAAGTAAATAAAAATTTATTCAAACGAGACATTTTTCGAATAAAGTTTCTCGAGGAACGGACGATTTAACCACATTCCTATTAGAGATCAAACGGGAATACGCTCAAAGATTGCGAAGAGCGATATACATTATATACTCGCTGATGATTAATTAAAGTATCGACTAGTGCGAAACGCTCGGCAATATTATAATATTAACGCGATAAACTAATTATTGGATCTATTAAATATCTTTTCAAAAAGAAAGAATTGATATAAGGTGACGCATAAAATGTCATACCATTTGATTTATACAACATACATATTTAGAAAAAATGATTTTGCTAAAATATCTGAAAATTTAATAAGGAGTAAATACAGATTTAAAAATAGTTTCGTTGGACCATCACAAATAATTATGTGAGAATCTCATAATGAGTAACACAAAAAGTTTTGACATTCTTACAACTATCAGATTTAGCGTCCTAATATACCCAATTATTTTTAGATCTAAGTGTGTATCTACCATATAGTTAAATTTTTAAATACCTCAGCAAAACCGTTTTTTTTTCCCTAACGTATGGCATATTTTGTTCGAACAAAATTGGTGTACAACTGTTACAGAATTAATTACTGAAGCCGGGGGGAAAATTGGATAATAAATGATGTATGACATTTCATGTGCGCCACCCTGTAAATCTCCAAGAGACATTGCAAATATCTATTATTTTCACACGGTTAACTCGATAAATACATTCATACATTAGTTACACGTATGTATCCGATATAATTCTTCCACGCAATTCTGTCCACATAACCTCAACG
Organism: Cyphomyrmex costatus; assembly: GCF_001594065.2. Lineage (NCBI taxonomy): Eukaryota > Metazoa > Arthropoda > Insecta > Hymenoptera > Formicidae > Cyphomyrmex > Cyphomyrmex costatus. The sequence continues at coordinate 979,215 of NW_017276855.1, read as the reverse complement.
AAATAAAAGAAACATACGACTCACCGATACGAATGCGTAACGGCAGAGTTGCGATTATTACGTCGAAACTGCGTCGGGCTGTAAAAACACAATGTGAAATTATAACAGCATTCAGAGGAATTATTACCTAGAGGAACAATAATCGCATAAAGAAATCACGTAAATTAGTTCCGTAGAATTGGCAAATGAAATAAAAAAATAATAATAATTTACTATAATTTTCCATATCTCTTGATTCTCTCGATCCTTTCAGCTTCCTTTGCCGAACACGCATATAGACGCAGACACACACACGTGCGCGAACACTTGATTAATTACAATCGTCCATATTATTATTACGATGGAGTAATTACACTTTACATGGAACTCCTGAGCTTAATCGCGCGCGACGCACGCTTTACAATTCGAAAGCAGAGACGCCATTTTCAAGATATAGCGAACTACACTTACATCTTCTCTACTTTCTTTAAGCATGTTCGCATTGCTTGCATTTTTGCATTCACAATCAGAATCTTCGCTTTCGTTCTCTTCAATACCAGATATATAAGGTTATGTATTCGCATATATAAGGTTGTGGTATATGGAAAAAATAAATCAACATTTTTAATTTATTACAGTTTACGACTTACGTTACTACAAATAATTAAGCATAGATGAAGGACGATTAGAGTCAAATCATAAAATGAAAATAATAAAGCGGTTATAACATTAAAAGTATGTAATAGAATTTTTAAAAAAATACATCGAAATAAAACTTAAAATTTAAACAATATCTCTTGCCGCTTTTAACATAAATTGAATAAAAAAACGTTATTACCTCACGGTCTCCTACATGTGACGAGCCGATTCACTTACTGCTTACGTGCTTTTGTCTACCATAAACCTGCCGTATTGAAAATCTGATTTACGACATTACGCATACTATTTTCAATACTAATAGTGTATATCCGCGCGCGCGCGCGAACACAGCCTATCATTTTAATTAAGCAACAAAATTTGGAAAATTTCAATACAAACAATTAAACATCACTCTTTCTTCCAAAGACATAGAGATAAATAGAACTAGAACTGCGCGATCTGTGTGTTAAAATGATCGATAAAAGCGAGAGAGAGAGAGAGAGAGAGAGTAGGGCCGTCTTCCACGGTTTCTCTCTCTTTCTCTCCCCTTCCCTTCCCCTCTCTCTATCTCTTTGTACCTCTATCTCTGTTTATTTCTCGTTACTGCCGACCATATTTGAATACTACTTACAATTAGATACGGATCGCGCAGTCCAGTCTTTACTTCCTTCTTTAACGGCCAAGCCAATCGTGTGTAATTATATGAATACCATATCATGGATGCTTTCTCGCAGAAGCCGGAAGCTATTAACGTAAAGACGAAAAAGAGGAATCAAACAGTATTTTTGTTTTCTGTCTGCAACGGAGTCACGATGCCGCTTGACTCGTAGTTAATTCTATACGGAACCGCGAAAGCAAATGAAATATGTAGTACAATATGAAACGAACACGAAGCTCGACTAGCTGGATATCCGCGAATCTCGTAAACGTAAAGAATGATTAGCAGTGACACGATGAGGTACGAAGAATCTCACACGATGAACGCTAATAAAACGCGAACGCGACACATGGTTGTAAGTAAAATTCATGTTGCGCAATTTGTAATATTAAAATACGACTGTAATTTATTTGATGCTGTAATTATATATTAATTGAACGCGTTACGACGACGCTTCATTCGCAGCTAATCCATTTTATGTTATGTCAGAAAAAATTCCAAAATAGCGTTTGTATTCTAATATTGTGTGACACAGAATAATCATTAGATTTAAAGCCGAATTAACGAGTAATTGTAATTATTTAAGATGAATCATTGGAAAATGTGCCACTGAATTCTATAGTATTGCGTGATATTTTCATATATATTCCAAATACATTGTAAACAAAGCATACAAACCCAACACAAATGTGAATAAAAAATGATCGATATATCAATTTGTCTGCGTATGTTATTGTTAGTTAAATTATTCGATTTGGCAATCATTATATATTCTCATTTTCAATTTGAAAGCAGTAATTGTAGCAAATTAATTGGCGAAAAATGCATTCAATGCGGGTTTATTAAATTTAACTTTAGTTAAAAAAAACCATCGTTTAATCTATGAAGTATACCACATATTATACGTACATATGTATATAGTATTATTGTAATAATTATGGTAATGGAACCATTCACATTTCTCACTCCTTACAACTTTAATTTCGTGAAGTAAAAGCTGCTGGTTACAATAAATATCTTTGATCGACCGTTGATCGTGATCAGTGAATTAATTGCACGACATTACAGTGGATAATTGCTCGTGGGAGATGAACGCGTTTCTCGATATGCAATGCTTAATAAAACACACGGAGCGGCACGCGGCCGTTTCCTGGCCGTTCAAGCCTCGTCAATAATATGTGGTCTGTTCTCCGTTCTTGCATTAGACTGCACTAGAACTCTCTTTCTCTCGCTTTCGACAAATACCAAACATATACCTATCGCACTTTAAGTTCCAAAGGTGTGTACATAGTTCGAAGTCTTTAACGGTCTAATTGGATCTTAAGTGCTTGTATAATTCTGTGTAAATTTATATAGGGTGTCTGGAATTTAAATATCAAAATTTCAGGAGTGTGTAGGGGATCGATAAACTAAGAAAAAGTGTCCTGCAGAAATATACTCGTTTTTGCTTTGTTTTAGAGAACATCGCAAAAAAGACAAAACATAGTTTTCGTTTTATACTTTTTTATTATTTATATTTTTAATGTCGCTTATGTCGATAACGACAATAACAGTTTGACTTACAAAAGTAACTTTCGACTTGTAGAGATTTGGCTTCATAAATTCGACACCTAAATAATTTGAGTTAAAGTAAGTTTTATTTCGATTTACACAGAGGCTGTCCGCAGCGCAACGGAAGAGAATAAACAAAATTTTCGTCTTAATTAGAGAGATTTGCGAGTTATCGAGATTTCACTGTATATGTTTTTTTATACAAATGCAATATGTTATTATGGCGCTTTTTACATCGAAATATTTGAAACAAATTCCGACTAAAATTACACTTTTTTGTTATATTTATTTACACAAGCGGCTTATGCTATTTTTCTGTCGTCTAACATTTCCTATATTTTCCTTTAAAATCTCTTACCAAAACTGTATATTTCGTTTTTAATATAAATAAATGCCTTAATGTATTATATGATATGAGTAAAAGCGAGGCAAATACTTTTTAAAACGTAAGAAACGTAAAATATGGGAATGTGAGACTAATTTTAACATTAAAGTAAATACATGTTTGACATTTCGCGCAGATATAATATTTTGATTTAACAACGATTCTGTTTTTTATTCCAACTTTGTGCTTTGATATTTCATGAGTAAAGCTTAAGTGTACTTCCCGTATGCGTAAAGTATATCACATTTTATATAAATTGCTTATTACAGAAATGATATTATATTTTTATATTTGCCGCTAAGCGGTTTCAAGCAGATTTATCGAGCTCTTGATGCGTTCCAATTCTATTTTAATCCATTTCATTCATTTATGCATTTCATATCATGGTAACAAATATTTGATTCCACATCAGTGAGATGGTAAAACCAACGTTACGGAACGATAGATTATGATTATTCAAGCAAAAATATTAAATATTTCACATATATATTCGACACACTGGAGTTGGAGGAAAAACACATGATGAGCATATATGATAATTTGATACATTAATTGAATACGAAATTTTACGTGATATTTTATATCGCGTAATTTTTAAATCTTTTTTTTTTAATAAAAATTTACATAAAGCAATTATATTAATAAAATATGTATATCGAAATATACGTAGAACATGATCTGACAAAAACAGTAAAGAGCTAAATGCGTTAAGTGGCTTTCGAGGTATCGAAACGCTTAGCCAAATCATTCGCATATTTTTCCAATCGGTTCCATTCGTTTTTGCTGTACGCGATTTCAATATTCCAGACGCGATTTCGCGCTCGCGCCACTCTGAAGTGGTATAAATGTGAAAAGTTCTCGCCCTGTGTTTTGTAAAATTTTGTTTCATCATGCGACGGCTGTTTTTGATGAAACACACACCTTTTACGCCTAGCATGCGTAACACACCCTCTATTCGAAATTTTGATGCGCTTTAAACTATTAAAAGGCACTTTTTACATATTACGCTGCGCTTAACTAAGTCGCAATTAACCTTTCCGGTTTTGAATTATGAAACGCCCTACCGAGCCGCCGAATAAAAACGCTGAATAATTTTCCGTCCGCTGCAGTACCTTACTAAGCATAATTTTCACAGCATAGCGTGATATGTACATGCACAGAGAAATGCAGTTGCTCGGTCATTTCTTACGCGAGTTTTCCCACCATCTTCGTTGAAATTACCATTTCTACGTCAACACGTGCGCTTTTTTTGTAGTCCCGAACTCACCTTTCACGCACACGGGGTCGGCGTAATATAATTTCCGCGACATAAATGCAAAAGTCAGCAAATTACTTATACAAGTTTCAGCACTCCAAAGGGCTAACATTTACTTTGTGTCCGTTCTCTAAAAACAGTCCATGATTATTTAATAATATATATGAGTTATCTTGCTGAAACGGAAAATATATCGCGATGTTGAGATAAATTACATTACGCACAGATGAAAGTTTACGCGTCATATTTCTATGATAATATATACTACGAGAGGCAACCTCTGTTATCGTTTAAGAAAAGGATCTTTTATCTAACTTTCCATCTGTCATCTATTTCACTTTTACAAAAATTAATTTGTCTTCGATCGCTTTAATCTTATTCAATTAATCACTTGGAAATCTTCTGACTCAGTCATATATTATTTCATATACATATATTATCCTTATCGTGGCGTGTTAATTAAAAAGAGATAATGGAATATTAATCGCATAATTTACTCTTGTAAGCATCCATTCACATCACATTTTGCTTTACATTCAAATAATATGCACGATATGAGAAATAAAACAATAGAAAATTGGTAGCTTTTGTTACAGTTCTGACTTTTAAAGATCTTTTCCATAGATTTATATTTTTAACAGTTATGCATATTTATTTGGAATATATGAACTATTCAACGTACCATTAGCGCTATCATTTTCTGATATTAACCATTTATTTTGTAAATGACAAATCACAGAATAGTGTACTTGTAGCATATTTAACGCGCGCACGACACACACATCGGTTGAATTTAGTAACCTTTTTGTTTTAATAATGCACTTGATAATTTAAAAGCTGTAAAGTTTTTAAAATGAACTCTATACATTACACACAGTTTCTATCGATTTATTCGGGTACGCGAGATACCGAGGGGATTTTCCTCTTTCTTCCTTTTCTTTATCTAACATTTACTATCTACCCCGACTATGTACGAAGATTGGCTTCTCATCGGCAACCTATATGCTATGTTCTCTACAGAAGCTGTAACAAAACTGAAAGTGGTAAAGTGACAAGTTTCCCCGATAACGAAAATGAAAAGGCGAAATCGGGATGCTTCAGTGCAGAAAAATTTTCCCAACTTTTTTCCTTTTATCGTAAAATTCTACTAAAATTCTTTATTAATTGTTACTACATACGTAATTAAAATATTCAATGTACATGTAGACAACAAATTTATTGCAATAAATAACAATTTGAAGAATTATGAGTTTTATCTACCTTCATTATTCTGTAAGTAACCTAACAAAAGTAAAATAATTGAATCTTGTTCTGCACAGCCAACCAACATTGCAAAGTTAAATTACAAAACGTCGTAATTACTATTTTATGGCATTATAGCTGGTCTTGAAGCAAAGCGTCAAAAGTAAAAGCGTTAAAGTAAAAGGAAGAGCAAACAGTTCTGGAATAATTATTATTAACGCTCTCTGTCCAATATATCTGCAAATCTCTTATTCTTGAGAAATATCACATATAAAAATATATGAAAACACTGTTATATACGTTGCGTATATTGTAGATTTTCCTTATAATATTTTCGTATATCATATTTTTAAGAATACTTATTGCTTGCCTCTGGCTGTTTTTCATCGCATTCGCTATATAATCGATCGAACTACAAGCAGGATTAGTTATTGTTGTCGTTAATTTGCATTGTTGTCAGAGACTGTTTTGCGACATCATAATGATATTTGAATTAACAAGATCAAAATTCTTTTTTGATAGATTTATGTAAGAAATGTATAATGTGTCTATATAATAGTAAATTATTCATCAATGTATAATACTGTATGTTACCAGCAAAACTGAGAGCAAATAATTGTCAAGCACAAAGAAGTTATTTGTGTTAAAAAAAAGTCACATGCAAAACTAATATCTTTTTTAAACATTTCTTAAATATCTTATATAGATTTATTAGCTTAATATAACAAATAAAAGAAGATAAAAATGTTTTATTAACATAAAGACATTAAACGTATTAATAATAAATAATGTTAATCAGTACGCAATAATAAATTTCCCAAAATTAATTTAAAAAATTTGATAACAAACTTTCATCCGCAAAATTCCTTTCGAGCACCACTGTGCGGCGGCGGCGGCGGCGGCGGCGAGTCGATATTTCAAATTAATTGAAAGCGCTTTCCAGTTAGCACCTAGCATAGAGCTATCGTGGCTATCGTGTCGATAGCCTGCCAATTTATCCATCTCATCGAAAAGGCACGACTTCGCGCTTAAGTCAGGATGCGCTGATGAATATCGAGTTCGGATAGTTATTAATCAAACGAAGCAACGTTGCGATAACGGCCAATATCGATGTAGGTATCGATTGAATATAGCCTTTTCGATAAAGTGTCAACTAGACTTCCACGCCAAATATTTCTTATTAACGACCTGCACTCTATCTTTCATTTAGCTCCATTCTCTGTGACTATAAATTTGCTTCGTTACTACAATATATTTTTAATTTATCTTCTTATATAAAATCTAGAATAAAAGATTTTACATTTTATGTAAAAAGAAAAATTAAAAAAAAAACATTTAATTTAATCATTCAAAATTAATTTTATTATTTGATTCACGCACTCATATTATATAATAAAAAATATATAAATTATTATTGTATATAGAAGTTTTTACATTATTTTACATTTTGTCAAATTTTTGTAAAAATAGTTAAAATGGAATTTTATAAATTAAATGCTAAATTAATTAAATTTATACCTTTGTACATGCGCTCTTAATTGAAATGGAATAAATGTGAAATTAGCATTCTCCTGAAATTTGTATCACAATTGGATATGGTGGAGACTAAGCGTTCCCGCTTAAGCCTTTCGCATTATCATACTAATATCGCCTCAAGCCAGCGTCAGTTATCAACTCGTAGTTGTATTTACAGTCCCTATACCGAATGCCTGTAAGGCACGGCTAAATTATGTACCGGGCAATACGTTAATGTCTTTCGCATAGCGCATATAGAAAATGCGACCTTAAAATTTATGCTAATAAGCGGTGTGCAGTATTAACATATTCGTAATACTTATGTTAGCCTGCATTACGCATATCTATAGATGAGAAGAAGCGTATATATACTACAATCTCTTAATTATTACACAAATTAATTCGAGTTACGCAACCAAACCATGTTTAAGAACCGACTTCTTGTTTAAACCATTTATCTCCTGTTAAGATAAAAGCTAATATTCTCCTCGTCCCAGAATGATCAGAATGGAATACGGCATCAATCACTCTAGAATTATTAAATTATATTCAAATTTTCACGCGCGCACTAAGCTACGGGGGCTTCGCGTAGCTAATGGTAATATTAGGTTATCACCGGGTCATTACGTACATTGCGAGAATATGATGTTGCATCCGTAAATTATATTATAATTAAACCAGGAGATATAATGCACTGTGTAACAGAAATCCTCGATTTCCCATATACGCTCTCTATATATTTCCTGTTTAGTAAAAATCTCGTGTATGTGTGTGTCTATATATATATATATGTATATACATATATATGTTTGCCATCAAAAGCAGTTCACCATGTAATATCCTAATATCCACATTTGGCATTTGTCCAAATTGGATGAATAAAGACCAACCTGGGACCACCAGAAGCTAAATTAAATTTACAGATTTGAATATTAATCTTTGACAAAACACACACACACACACACACACACACACACACTCTCTCTCTCTCTCTCTCTCTCTCCTCTCTCTCTAATTGTAAAAAATTATTAATATAAAAGAAGTGTAAGAAATGATCTTTGAAGAATCCTAGAACCTTATAAAACAGCCATTCTCTCCTCACAACCAGGTAAATGTTCGTTTCTTATTCGTTTTTTCGATCGTTAAACGAACGACCGGAATAGACAAATTGGTGTGTTTGTAGAACCACCTTGTGGTTATCTTACGTAAAAACATGTTTTCGATTAATCATGCAATATAATCTATTAATCTCCTTACGTAGAATCTACGTTGAAAAATATTATTTCCAATATTTAGCAGCAATTAATATATTATATTGAAAATTATGGTATTTTTCAAGATAGTATGTATGTATGTATATAAAAAATGTACATGTCAAAAACCATAGATTGATCCATAAAACACAAATCGTCATCAATAAAATAGTCCGATAGTCAATAATTATTTTTTTTTTTTTATTATACACGTGAGACCATCGAGCACGAAAGAGTTAAGCGAATTTTTCGCGTCACATTCGGCTGACCAGGTACAGCAGATAAATTGGTAGATTCGCGGAATCACAGTTTGTGTAGAATGGAGAGATTCTCGTGGGACGTTTGTAGGAGTGTTGGTTGGTAGAGGGACTGACATATACGCAATGGAGAGGGCAGTACCGAAAAGAAAGGTAGATATATCCCCGTAAATTCCAGCATTTTTACAATCGACCTATGTACGCGCGTCCCCGTCATTCGATTCGTCCGGCATCGTACCTTTTTCCCGCAGCCAACGGTATATTCTCCACTTTTGGATTCGACCCGCTTCGATGCCCTCGAAGGCGCTGCCGGGATAAAATGTATGTACACGTTGTATCTACAATACGGCACGACGAGAATAACGTTAGAAACGAGAGAATCCACCGTTGAATCAATACATCGATAAAAGATATAAAAACAAGAGTCACATTAACGTTTCACTCGATTGTAACGCTTATTGTATATTTCTATGTATCATAGAATTGCGCTTTTAAATCCTTTTTTCTTCTTTTTTACATATTATGCAAATATGAAAGTTGTACATCTAATATTTGATGAAGCTTTCCAATCAAGCAGTAATTGTTAAAACTATTTAATAATTAAAATTTCCAACATACATGTATATATTTTATACTTAAATCTTCTTTAATTAAAAAAAAAATAGTTGAAAATTGATGAATTTGCTATATTATATGTGTAGTTGAAAAGTCGACTCTTTTTGTGCAATTATTACGGGTTATATGTATTATTTTGCACGTTAATTTGATCATATGATACCTTAGTGTTTTATACGTTTCGAAAATTTTACAAGCCCAGAACGAAAAATTTACGTGTTTTATACAAAACGCTAATTCTTTAAACAAAAAAACGTTCGTGATATTAAAATAAATTGTATGAAGTTATACATCGCTCTGCGGCAAACGTCATTACGTTACTCACACGTTCGTTGCATGCGTCAAGGGAGATATTAATTTGAAACTGACAAAATTGCAACGTTCAGTACAGGGTTTCTTTCTCCAGTGATTCATTTCCCAAACCTATTCAATAAAATTCACTAATTTTTTGATGGAAACGTAATAGAAGCGATGTGAGCATTTCAGAGCGGTTTTAATTGTTTGTATTTCAAACACATCTTCCTGTATGCAAATACATAGACCAGTCAAATTTATACGTTATTGTTACTGTTAATTGAATGTTCCACTCGGTTCTCATTCATTAAGCTTGAATTGAATCGATCAATATAAAAATATTCGTATCGACGTAATGCAGTATTTGGCATGATTGAATCAATCTTTTACTATGTTTAATTTCCATGCTGTTTTTGTAAAATTTTAGTGTCAGCAATAATTAAATTTAAAAAATTCCAAGTTTCTTAGTGCAATTTCCCAATATGAACTATAATTCACGATTCCGAGATAACTTTTTTTTTTATTTAAATTCATTTTGTTATTTAATTTAAACTTATCATTATTTTTATATACTACTGGTAGTTTAATAATCGAATCATTTTGCAAATATGTATAAAATAATATTTAATGACAACAATCATGCACGCGATTATAATTCTCGCGGAATGATTAATTTATTCTAAACTAATAAGTAGAATTAAATAATAAGTTAAAAAAGTTATTATATCTCAGGAGAGAATCCAGGATTCTTTCAAGTTATCTCTCAAGAAATATTTTATGTATCTTTATATTTTATGTACTTTATTTACCTTAATTTATGTACTTTGTAGTTTAATTTGTTGAAAGATCATTATGTCAATTAGCGAAATAGTTTAAATTTTGCCAAGACTAAATATGCTATTGAAAAGTAATCTGCATATACATACTTTATAATGAGAAATTATCGAGACTTTTTAAAGATCAGAAACTACCATGTCGACTTTTAAGATCAAACGTTCTTGCTTCAAATTTAACATCTTCTTCCATCTCAAATTATCCTTTAAGCGTAATATCCATTATCGTCCATTCTTTCACTTATTATAAATGTTCGGAAATACGCATATCGTAATTCAATCTTGATGAATGTGATGCTTTCAGGGACAATTGATGCTTTCTTATCAAAATTCAATGCAGCAAGTGCTTGCGGAAATCTCGGAAATTCTTGTGAAAGTTCCGGCACTCGGCGCGATTTAAGTTCACCGCGAATCGTGTAACTGACGAAAGAATTAATGATCCTTTTGGAAGCCGGTGAGAATATATCATCTCAATTCGTCGTCATGAGTGAGCATGAAAATTTATCTGCTGAAAAGTTTTCCTGCTTCATCTCATCGAACGACTAAAAAAAAGAGAAGGGCGGCCAAGGAGGACGACGAAGGGTATATACGTCGGATTTAATCTCGTGCGTTCGTTCGTGTGCCCGGTAACGATAAATTTATCATCCTCGGGTAAAACGAGACACGCCGCACAGCCAACCTGTATAAATGCAAATCACGATCGCGGAATGTTTTACCGTTTTCTATCTTTTCGGCTCCGTGGTTCGAAGCGAGTTTAATTGCAGTCCGTAAATGTACGATTGTCTCCCTTTCTCTCTGCCTCTTTCTCTTTCGGAGTCTCTTAATTATTATAATAAGATTCACCTTAATCGAACTTCCACTTTGCGCTTCATTGCACGGCATTACAAACCTTTCCAACAAGGTATATATGTAGGAAGTTGTAGTTAATGTAGATTAACGAACTTAATAATAAAGCGTCTTCGAAATGCATGAAGTGTTTACGATCACATAAAATATTTTAGGACCCAGCTCATTATTCTTTCAGATCTTTACACCTACAAAGAAAAGAAAAAAAAAACACGCGTCATTACACGTTGCGTGTAAATGCAGTTCGCGAGAATACCAGGAAAAAAACATCGCAATTTCAGAAGTTATTTATGTAAATGCATTGCACGATTCCAGTTGCCAAACTTATCTTCGCTTTAAACTACTTAAGCGTTGATCTTATTACTCCAATAAGCAAGGCTGCCAGCAAGGCACCGTGGTTATAAAGTACTTTTGAGGCTAATCAGTTAGTGCCCCGGTAAAATGGTAATAAGGTAAATCGTAGCGAGTTATAAATAAATCGCTCAATTATTGATCACTTAGGTATTTAGTTCCTTCCGGTTATGAAATAATTTTGAAATTAAAGGTTGCGTTAAAACCGCAGTCATAATTATAATCCTTTCCAGATACTACGAAATCTATATACATAGTCTCTCTTACGGGAGTATCAATTATATAGTTTGTCGCCCAAATTAAATTTCGCATTTAATAATGATACAGCAATGTACAGTCGTCTTTAAAAGTTTATCACGCCGGGAAAGAATAATAATGCGTTTATGCATGAAATACATGTCGAACTCTCTCGCAAAGGTTTATATAAATCTTATAAATACAAGCGGCCGATATAACTATGCGGGAGTCAATGCGATTTAGCATGGTTCTTATCGAAACGAGAGACCTACAACGTCAGTTGGAGAGATTGATTTTATCCAGCAGAGAGCAGCTTTCCAGTCTGTGGCTTTTGTCCTCGCTTTTCCCACGTCGTATTTGCACTGTGTCGTGTCTCCACAGGATACATCGTCGTTTAATAAGAAATGGAAATTTCAACAATTGAATTATCGTCTCCGGCAGGATTTCCATTTAGCTCTCGCCGAGTAGCTAGATGACATTAAAATGAATCGCGCGGCAAACAATGGGTTTATACGACTCAACAAATTTGCCTCCGATCGTTAAGCGTCCCTACCGTCCTCCTCGTCCAGAAGCGTCAATACTTGAACGATGCGGCCAACTGGTACAAAGTACAGCGTGGTTAACCGACGTCAACGTCGAAATGTTAACAGTTTCCATTTGCACGGATAGCGCAACGGATCCGTCCGTCCATCATTTAAGTACGTCCTGCATGCGTGTTATTAAGCTTGACTCTCCCTTCCACGGAACAGTCCGCTTTCAATGGATCGACCGTGAATAGCAGATTTTTTGACGGATTTAAAATCCATCTTTTCTCAACAAAAAACAGTAAATAGATTTGTAGCTAAAAGATCCCGTTATTTAAATTCTGTTGATCCGCTTATACGCATAAGGTAAAGAAAAGAATGAGATCTTTTGTTACCTTTGTGTGGGTGAGTGTATATTAAAAATGTAATTTATTAAATACCATTTATTTTTAATGGTCTGTACCTCGTTATCTATATCATTTATTTTTAATCAGCATTTATAAATTTAATTATCTGTATCTTAATACAATTTGTTAGTAGTTTCAAACATTACTTCTTCGTTGTTATTATCAATTAAATTGATATATCGTTGAATAATTATATACATAGTTATATGAATTACAATTAGAATATATTTTTGCAATTTTTTGAATCAATATACAGGATGATATGTCTTACAACTGTATGATTACTTTAACGCGATAAACAGAACGAAGGAAAGAGGGAAATAAAAATGAGATAGTCCTTAGAACGCGCAAACGAATGCGTGAACACGCCGGAAGGAGCTCGAGTCGATTTTTGTTAGAGCAGCTCGACGATCTTCCTTCTTCCAGCAATTTGACTTTCAAATTTCCTCCATCGCGGAAAAATGTACTCTTCGCCGCGCCGTTGCCACTGCTCAAGAACATCTTCGAGGGACTACTACCTTACCGTTCACCGTCGTCGCAACCCTCTCTGGCGTCAGGCAAGCGGGCATAAAAATGATCGCTACGTCGGGAACCGTCGGTTGCACGGAGATTGATTTGCAACACTCGGTTCAGAGCGGAAAATCGCTATCGTCTCATACCTTCCGGGCAACCGCAAGGTAGAATCACATTTTTGAATACGGTCGCGCTTCATCTCGCTGTTTTAACCGCAAATCATATCCACTCGATGTATTACGAGGTGTGCTATGAGGTGTAAACTCAACTAAGATCTATGGACTTGAATAAAGTACGTTGAGATTTCATTTAGTTAATACAGTGTGGAATTGAAATGTACGCGATGTAAAATTCGAGATTGTATCTAATCTTTAGACAATTTAACAATTCCCTTTAGGGTAGCTTTTTAATGAATAAAAAATAAAATTTATATATATATATATATTTATTTATGCACACTTCTTTGATAGCATCTATCAATTTTATTAACAATGAGTTCTTTACAATATTTTAAAGTGTCGATATCATTGTTAAACAGATGATGAATTTATACATAATTGTGATATTATTATTTTAGCTTCAGTTTATGATTGTGTTTTGAGTTGGACAATAAATACATCTATAGTTTTGATGACCTATTGACTTTTTTCCTGTTTAATTTTTTTTTATAATAAATGCACGGTTAGGCAATTTAATTCTGCTGGTGTGTTTACATTTACTATAGAATCATATCGTTAGAGTCAATATGTTTAAAAAAATCTAAAAAACAAAAATTTTTATAAAAAAATGTTTTATAATATATTAAGAGACGCGGACTCATCAAATACAAGAGAAAAAAAAGTTTTTCATATGGTAAAATAAGTAACATTAAAATAAAAAGATAAATTACATTTTGAGTCAAATAGACTTGAACAGACCAGCAGAATAATAAAGAGTTGACAAAAAAAAAACAGATAAGAAATAGATATAGGGAGATATATTCTTCAGGGAGTGATGTGCAGGTTTTTTCATTACTTCCGTCCATATCGTAAGCAAGTGTATGCTCTGATTGCGAAAGCGGAAGTCGCGCACGGGAGCGAGCGGGGACAGTCCAGGTAAATATTGATTGAAACGGCTGAAAGGACAATCTATATGCACGGGGTGTATTTGTACATACCGCGTGACGCGAAGGTATGATTTGGGCAAAAAAATACATAGAAGCGATGTTGTTCCGCGATTCGCGAAAGGGAACGACCGCATCGTTCTCCAAGGCGTGAGAGAGACTTATCGTTTTCCCAACTCCCGCGTGATTAACTGCGGTTGAGAAGAGTGTGTGCAATTCGGCACGTGCAGTCACGCGACGGCCGCATATTTCGGTGAAATGGCGCAAAACGCGCTGAATTACATGCGGCATTCGCGATAGAAGAATGATCAGATGGGGCGAAACTAATAGACGATAAAGTGCCGTGAACAACAGTTACAAGAGAGAATTCGGTTAAAATGCATGCAATCGATCGGGCGCGTTGCAGGCAAAAGCCGTTTGCCAATTCATATCTGAACCCTGAAATGCTCGCAAATTTTGTTTCTAAAGGTGCAAATTTATTCCTCGAAACTTGCAGGGATATAGACGTGATTCCAAATAACAGCAACTTGCGGGCAATATAAACCCGCGAAATCAAGATTATGAGATTTTCACGATTTACATAGACGATTTATTATTACTTCTCCCGGTTTATCTTCCGATGTAGTAAAATGACGTAAAATATGATAAAAATAACGGTATATAATATTTGTCGTGAGAAGATAATCTGTATATATAAATAATATAGAAAAAAACGATTTTGTTAAAGTATCTAAAAATTTTACTAACCCCGAAAATAATTTTGTTGCGTCATTAAAATAATTAAGACGCTCAAGCTATAGTTGTTAAAATGTTAAAACTATTTGCATCGCCTTGAGCGCAATTATTTCGATAGTTTGACAAAATTATGTTTAAATCTGTGTGTGTATCCAGTTAAATTTTTAAATGCAGCAAAAACGTTTTTCCCACGTTATACGTAATGTATAATATATTTAATCGAGCGTAATGCTTCGTTTTCCTTAACTGTTCATTTATTTTTTCCGTTTTTTTTTTCTTAGACCAACATAAACTATCGGCAAGAAATATTCCGAGTTAAAAATACAAGAGTAAAACCGGACTTCCATTTGCCGTTGTAGTAGTTTTCCGATGTAGGAAATAGGCGAGTCACTTCAGCCGTGCGCTTTTATGCGACACTCTTGTTCTTCTCGCGGATAGTATAGACCGGACTCGCGTGCTTCGTCAACGCCACCGAGGAATGCAGAAACTCTGGTATTACTGACGGCGGGCGCGTTCACCGTGTTTATCGTCGCTGACCGAGAAGAATGAGAAGCGCGCGATGTATTCGCCTTGTCGTCTTCGCGGCCAAAGTTTTTCTATTATACGTGAAAGCTAGCTGTTTCCGCAAAAGCGTAACGCCGCCGCCGCCGTCTCACGACAGACGAGATCGGATTGCAGTGGATGCTCACCAGGGCGAATGAACCGATCGCGGCAGCGACACTGTAGAGAAATGGAAGGCCGCTGTCTGACAGCAGCGGGTACGTGGGAAAAGTTACAATCGCGGATTATGAAATACATCGCACGAATTAATGTCGCGCGCTACCCCGACACGTCGCAGCGATATTTCAGCATTGCTCTCGTGAATATCTACTTCGAACGGCACACTTCCACAACCCGTCGTCTCTCCCTCGGCTGCGTCGTTAGTTACGTCGCGTTTATTGCGAGCTGCGGAAGGAGCTGATGATTAATTTTTATTTTTATTTACGCGATTAACACGAAGCGTCCTAGAAATCGTACTCTCGCGATAGGAACTTCTGACAAAAAAAAATCTAAAAAAAAAAATAATTTCTCGTGAATTACTAAAAGCTTCGTGCAAGGAAGAGATTTTTTTTTTCTAATATCCGTTATACAAAAGATTTTATTTATAAAGAATTAATCTTTTTGCCTTCGTGTACTTTCTCAAAGTCCGGATCATCCTGACTTTTCACTTACAATTGCATAGAGCTCAGAAACTATTTATGTCTTCACTTCGAAACAAGCGTCGTTCTTCATGGCTTGACACGAATCCAACATTTCCATTGAGGAGAAACATAGCTATGTATATATATGATGTGTAAAGAGAAAGAGAAAGGGAGAAAGACAACACGCATTACGATGACGTGCGGAAAGTAGAAATCGTCAGATATGCGAACAATATACTCCGCATTTTTTGTTCTTTTCATTTTTTTTTTTCATCACGCGACGATGGAGTAAACGATTTCCCGACACGTATGCAACAATATTCGCTGGCTTCGCCCTTTTTTTCCACATTTTGATACGTGTCAGTTCGTCCTGCGGACGATGGACTGGACGCTACGTGTAGCAGGGAGGGAGACAGACAACGCAACAGACGATAAAAGGGAGAGGAAGCTGTAGGGAATGGCGATTGGCAACGGCGGGCTTCAATAAGTGTCCAGAGTTCGCTGCAAAAACCTTTGCAACAAAACGATCAAATTGCAAATATAATGTATCATGATTATTAACACCGGTTGGCGTGATTAAAATATGAGATTTTACGTTTTGACGTCGTAACAGAGAATTAAAAAAAATTCTCTATTAATTAATTCTCGTTTTATTATGAAGAATAATAATCTTGTTTCAGCGTTTACTCAAATTATGTCAGTATCGTTGGAACGAGAATATTGTATTGTTTCTGTCGCCAGTTTATGAATAATCATGACAAGAGGTGCTTTCCATTTTACAATTTTGCTGAATGTTATGATTATTCATATCAGCTAGGGGCGGAAATAATAAACAACAGCTGTAAAATGTATCTAAAGTTTCCTGCAAGTTTAATATTATATAGAATGATCCAAAACTACCGGACATCCTTTCTATGAAAGATTACTTCTAGCCAATTTGCGATCGATTCTTCCTCTTTCCGGAAATGTTGAAGGATGTCATCATTTATTATAATTTTTCGACATTTTTTCACTATATACTGTAACTATATTTGAAAATTTTATTAAAATAAATTCCATTTTGAATTTAATTAAAAAATATTTTAATTATTATAATTTTATCGTTTATTTACATTATATTTCTGATTATTAATAAACCTATTATCCAACTAAATTAGACGCGGATATCCAACTAATACCCATATAGTTATCCTAGATTACGGAACTGAGGTATCTAAATATTGGCACGTAATCAGAGATTTTCTTTAGTATCACTTCTGTTTCACGATATCAAATTGTTCGTATTTTCTATATAAAGTTCTTATTTTCAAAATAATCAATATGTATTATCCAAAATCTACAAATGTTATAACATTTCGCAAAAGTAATTCTTAATGTTTGATATTGACGAAGATATTAATTTCTTTCGCATGCTTCCTATTCGTCAAATTTTTCTAGTTTTCAAATTACTGACGCGACGTCTGATAAAGTATCGACTTCAAATAAGGTGCCACACACTTTTGTTCGCCACGTCATTCCAAGCGAGAAATTTCCTAAAAGATACAGAGATCTGGCCGATCTAGGGCAAAGATCGCCGTGACCGATAAAAGGGTACGAAAGGGTAGAAGGCGAGATTCAAGGCGCTCGGTTTTTCCATGTAACTGTCGTTGCAGTTGCGACATAATCGAATCGAAACTATAATAACTTTGTCCCAAGCGCGGTACCTGGCGGTAAACTCGATTTATCTCCGAGAGGAGAGCGCCGACAGTCAGAGTCGGCCGGTGTGAGTGACGAAGAAGGACCGAGGCGAAGCAAGTAGTCTGTGTGCTAAAAGACGATCGATAGCCACGCGGCGGACCGATTCCCCAGTATTTCCCTATCCTTTCATAGTCACGGCCTCGTAAGGGCACGAAGAACGTCTACCGTTTTATAGCTTATGAAACGGGCGGTCGACGCGGAGCCTGATATTTCTTCAGGAGAGGAAAGAGGGGTGGGGGGGGGGGGGTTTTTGGGGGGAACAGATTTGCCCGTCATTTGCTGTTAATGTCTCGCGAGGCGTTTATATCATTTGGTCCGGGATATCAGATGTGATGGGAGATTGAAAGACGTTGATCGATATATTATTACCACGTAAAAGGTGCGGTACGACCGAAACTTCCATACGGCCAAATATTCTGGCAAGCCAAAATGTGACAAGATTAATTTTCAATTACTCTTTTTGAATTTATGTCTTTTTATTGAAACAATTTTTACCGTGGGGCAATAATTCAATTTTCAACCTGTGGTCGAGAAAAAGTATGCAGATCCTGATTTATGTTACGTATTGTACTGGCGTGTATATATATTCGGGTCGATAAAATTATCTCTCATTATTTATATTTCCTCATTGTTCTTCGGTGAGCATGCAAGAGAATATTTCTTGCCAGCTAAATTTAAACGTTTCATTATCATAAATATCTGAGTACAGTATTTTACGTACATGCAACGTATCGTAAGAAATATATATTGATGCACGACCTTGGTCAGGAGTCGTCTGTTGGATATAGGAAGTTAAATTATGTATATACAGGATATATATCGACAGTCACTTTCTATCGGACATATTTCGAGGTGAATTCAGTCCTTAGCGAAAATTTAATGGAAGGGAAAGAACGAGGAATTAAGTTTGAAGAATTCAGGCGGACTCTATACTCTCTCTAACACAGGCGCTTTATTATATCCTCCGCTTTAATTAGGAATTTCATTATCGAGAAATTTAACGTGAAAAATTGAAAGACAGCGCGCAAGGTTATCACCTGCCGGTTTGCAGCCATATCATCCTTGCAATCTTCAAATATTTTCATTATAGATTTATCGTAAAGTATTTTTTCTCACTACATTTACAGGGGGGGGAAAAAACGAACGTTTCGCGGCAAATTAAGGAGAAATCGACGCGATGCTGGGTCAGCCAGAGAGAATACTTTGACATTGTCGGGTAATATATGCCCGATGCTAACCGCCGTATCCGACAAGAGGGCTAGAGAAGAAGTCAACGAATGGCCGAAGAGATATGATCGTCCGATAAAAAGTACCGCTGGGGACGATGGGTTTCCATCTCGACGCGCGTAAAAAAGCCGCGCTATTCAATAAAAGCGGAATAATTAACGCCGTCGTAACACGTGTGCCCAGTGATAAATCTCTAAGTTATATTGGCTTCCGGGAACTATGCGGATGCTCAAACGGAGTTTAACTTTAACGATTAACGCGCCAACGTGACTATTCGCTTTCGGCCGAATGGGATCGGGGATCGAGTCGTCAAGCCCGCGAGGAGGGTATAATTATTACGTGTGACTTTATAGCAAATACAGGGAAGGAACGTAAAGCGGATTATAGCAGCCAAGACTGCGGTCCATTTGATGCTGCAAATACTCCCAAGTATTCTCCAATTTAGTCAATTAGTAAAATTCTTTCTTCTATATATAATTGGCCGATCAAATACTGGAACGTTTATGACGTTAAGTGAATTGCATTTCAACAATATTGCGGAATGACGAATACAGAAATAGCGTCTACGTAGACATGCGCGACTATAATTTTATTTTGCAATCGAGATTCGTAGATCACTTGCGTCATATGCGGTCCACTCGACGCCACAATGCTTCGAAGCTTTTGATTGACCAATTGGAAAGAATTATACTGATTGACCAATCGAAAAATGCTTCAAAGCATTCGTAGCATCAAGTAGAAAATAGCCATAGTTAGATACATGAGATATATGTTTTGTATTGTCATCTTATTTCACTACATATATATTTTAATTAAAAAAATTTATATAAATAGTAATATAATAATTAATATGTTTAATTAAAAAAATTTTGGACATCTTAAGAGAAAATTAATTTCATCTGTTAATGTAAGTCTCATGTTAAATTATTTTCATATAACGAATTTAATGATATTAAATTTTAATTCATTCAATTTTTCTTATACATACTGAGGCCATAATATTTAAATACTTGCTCTATGAGAAATTTATAATGACAATTTTGATTGGAATACATATATATGGACTATCCCTTCTCGCTAAATAACGAAGAATGGATCATAGTGAACTTTATTTTATTTTTGAACAACATGACTATTTTTAACATCAGAGCAATTGGTTTGTAAAAACGTATAATTAGTATAAATTCATGCGACGTAACAAAGCGATGGTATAATTGTATTTTATCCGAGCGATTTTATTGTTAAAAAGTGTACAAAAATTCGAAGTTAATATCGTTTAATCTATAAGGGGTTTTTTTTACGGCTGATGAGGACTCTGTGAAGTCGAAACGTACCGTATATTAATGTTATCATTATAATAAATTTATAGATATATTTAACAACCATTATTGCTCAATTTATTCTTGACCTGGGAGGTTTATTGTTAATTTTAATTTGTTAATTTACTTGAGCTGATTGTAATTCAATTTTAATTTTTTTAAAAATTTATATAAATAGTAATAATAATTAATATATTTATAACAACACTTATTATTCGCTCGTCTTTGACCGTTATTTATATGTAATTTTATGAAAATATATCTTTAATTCAAAAGGATATTATAAGGTATCAAGAGGATATTGTAGAATTTAATTATGGTGGATAAATTATTACTCCTCGTGTACTCGCATGATCCCACAAATATTATTCGCTGGAAGGTTTCGTGCATAGATACAGCATCGGGGAATTAATGGGGCTCTGTATGAGGGAAGCCTAAGCAGAGCTGATGCTGTACACCGCGGAAAGTATACAAACTCCGAACTATCGCGTCGCATGTCATTACCCTATCCAGTTAGCGATGAGTAGCGTATGATTAACGGGGCGATAATCCTGTTTAGAAATTCTTTGGTAGTGTCGCGAGCACGTAATTACTGATTTTAATGAGCTTGGTATAAGTGAACTAAAGACTAAAGCCTTTCTTTGAAGGCTTGAAGCATGCTTGTACATTCCATTCTCTCCGTGCCTGTTCCCCATAAATAGAGACAGTCTCCGTTTCTTTCGTTACAACAATTGTATCGAGATGCGCGCACGAATACGATATTATTTTTATCTTTGCCTAATGTAGCTGGGAAATCGTATTCCCAAAAGAAGCGAGAGACCGTACAAAAAAAAACGACCGAGATCCATTGGATTTATGTATCGGGCCCTTATCGGAATAACAGCTTTTCTTTTTCGGGACGTTAAAGACGTCAGAATAGCTTTTCTTATTCAGATGGAATGAAAAAGGATGATCACGTCTGTCTCGGAAGTGAAGCAATGGAGAGAGAAATTCATAATATATAAATTATAAATAAATAATAAAGTGTCTGAATTTCGCACGAATCATTTGATTAAAATATTGCATTAAATCCTTGTATTATTTTTCTCAGTTCTTCTATATAAATACTGCTTCAAACGTGTGGTCACATGGTAAAACAAATATTACCGCGTGTCTGACATATTTGACGTGACTTTTACGAACGTGGGGGAAGTTTGGCAGTACACCGGATTGGTTTCCGTTGCTCACTCTCCTCCGGCATCGTGAAACTTAACAGGCACTCGTCTGCAAGCTTGACATGCTATACATATGTGCTTGAAATTGTGTATTGAGTGCCTGTGCGAGCAAACAACGGCACACAGCGATGTTATTAATTAAGTAAGTGGAATATGAGAAAAACAGCTGGTTTTAATATTTGCACGGAAAATAAGCAAACTTTTAAATGATACAATAAAAATTAACAAACAGAAATCAATAAATAATTCAGTCATATCAGAGATTGCTCCTTGTCACAGCAAACAAATGATAAAAAATATATTCAATTTCTCTTAATACATGTTTTTCATTGCGTAACGGGAGATCGTTTTGTTTTTTTCATTTTTTTTGCAATTAAAAAATAACCGAATTTAATAAAAATAAAGTAAATACGTATAAAAGTAAACAAAGTTATGAATACAGTCCAGTGTATGCAAATGTAAATTATTCTGTTAAGTATGAAAACGAAAATTGTCCGCAAATATGACAATGGTACGTAATATATACGAAAATCAGTAATGTATTGTATTAATAATTATTATTAATTGCGCAATAAGCTAAATAGTCTAATATTATTTCAATAAACAGGCAATTGGCATTAAAATTGCCGGGGTAAAATCCCTCAAATATGATAAGGCTTAATGGCCGATTAACTCACCATTAACAAACACGTGGCTACAAATTGCACGCGCACACACAACATACCTCGCTAATTACTCCAAATTAAGATGCATTCGTGACAGGGTAGAAAGCAGCTTCATGCTCGCCGGAATAACGGAACGTATAACGCGATCACTTTTGGCTGTTCTTCCTGTCTCTCTTTAGAGCCATGGCGCATAGCGATCGATATCAGGAAATTAGATGGTCAGAACACAACGTCGGAAATTAAGTTTGAACCTTACTAAAGTACGAATCTAAATAAATTAAGTATAATTATTTTTAAAATTAGTTTATCATGCAACAAGGCTCTTGTTAAATAATCGCGTATTCTTTTTAAATGCGACCCTACGAAATTATCTCTTTTATAATAATAATAATTTTACTAAGTTATTACTATTTTCAATAATTTCATAACACAGCGTCTGTTTTTCTTTTTTTCTATACAAAACTTAGCTACTGTATAATTGGCGTGAATTAACTAGCTTTACATTTTAAGTCAAACGACGAGACGTGCTCTTCTCCTTTGCAAAATGAGACATACACTTAGCAGGGCTACGTCTATTTCATAGACTCTCGCACTTTAGCTTTATATACGTCATAAACGAAACGTCTCATCTAGTGAAATCTTGAATAAAGGAAATGAACATTCTGGATAAGGACTGTGCTTTTAACCAAAGATAATTTAGCTTTAACGATTGCACGTAGCACGCACACACACACACGCGCACGCACGCACGCACGCACGCACGCACATACACGTGACATCTAGAATTCATTGTCAACTGTGTAATCAATCGTACACTAAATTGTATGTTTCTTACTTAAATTTACTTTAGCAGACGCAAACAAATTCCGTAGCAATTTACATAGCTGAAGAGAAATTTGCTAGGAAATGCAAATGCACATTCAAGTGAACATCTGTTCACTTGTACAACTTTTCTCATGAAATCCATTTTGATAGCTTCTCTCTGCGTCCAGAATAACTCATTTCAAAATTCCGTATGTACGTTTGTGTGTAAGATAATAAAAAATTTTTGAGTATATTTGTACGAAATAAATTTTGGCGCCACGATTATTTATTACTTTAAACACTTACTTATTGTGTATTTATGGATACATATCATGTCATTAGTTAAACGAAGAAACAGCAAAAATCTCGAGAAAAAAAATTAAACACTGTTAGTTTAATTCTGTAATAGCTCGCATGTTCATATACATGTACAAAAAAAAGAACATTACGTTTAATGTTTTATAAAATACCTAACTTGATTTATTTTTTGAACTAAAACGTCTGCAATGTTCTCTTTCATTGCTCCGTCCTTTCGGTCTACATTCTACGCGACTTCATTACCGCAACCGTTTTGCTGTTACTCATTTCCTCTAACTTCCTTTCCCACCTTTGAGCATGTACGCATACATCACGCTGGAGAATTCAAAAATAACAGTTGAACAAAACGATAATAGTACTTTAAAATATATTCAACTTGTAACAAAATGACAGAAAATAACGTCTACTCTCTTCCTCGTCGGAAGATGTAAGTATAAAGAGAAGCTTAGCTATCCGTCCTAATGTGATTTGCTTGTTAAATTATATATACATTATACGTATACCAAAACAAAAAAAAATATCATAGTCTCAATTCTTATTGTGTAGTGTTGTTCAGATTATAAAAATTATTTATAAATTGAAGATTTCAAGGACTCTTTTATATAATAATAATTAATACGTTAAACAGGGCGAATAAGAGTTAAATTACAATTTAAAATCTAAATCTGATAATTTATTCTAATATTATACTCATATATTGCGAAGAATATCACATAGTTTTTGGCGAAAATTATTTATATTATAAAAATCTTAAAAAGTTCTTAAAGAGTTAAAGCTTAAAGATGTTTAACGTATTTCTAATAATAATAACGTTTTTAATTTTTATAACGTTGTCCAACTAGAATCTCCCCCGACAAATCGGCAAACACGGAATGTGCATTATCGCCGTCTTGAATTCCGTAACGCGCGATCGTGTTACGGTTAGTCATGTCTTAGCGCGGTGACAAATAATTCCAGCCCTTCAATTGCTGCCTCCAGGCGCGCCTCAGTATATCAAACGTTCGAATGTATGCCCGCGTGAAACGGAATCCTTGAATAACCGCGCGAGTGATATTAGAGGTAAGGACGACGCTTAAGCGACGGTCGTAAACGTGTATCTATCTTCGTCCGCCCATCCCTATTTCTACCCCTCGCAGGAATAAATCCACGTCCGTCTAGCTGCGAACTAGCAGAAACAAACGCGTGATAAATGCATTTGGGGGAGAGAACAGGACCCGTGCGGAAAGCGTATAGTAGCGTTTTGGATACACACACGCACACACATACGTATAGTACATATATCTATGTACAAAGGCGTTGAAAACACCAGTTTTGATAGAGATATGCTGAGTAATTTAACGAAATTATGTTAATTATAAACTAGATGACGCGCAAGCCTCGTTATTTCCCGACAAACACGTTTCGTTAGTCTCGCCATTAATTTTGATATGCCAACGAGGGTGGATGTGTGATAGAAATGTAATTTAAAAAATATATTTCAAGTTAAATATTTCAAAAACGCTTCACATGAAGAGCCTGCGAGAGACACATCTCTCCCTTGTATTAATTATGTGAAACTTAATATTAATGGAAAAAGTTTAACTGTACGACAGAATTTGAAAAATTTAATTAAATCATTTAGATCTCTCTCTTTTTGCTGACGACGAATGCTCTCCCTCTCTCGCGTCCTCTCGTGTATTCGAGACATCGTCGCTTGCTTTCAACACCCATAATACGATAAAAGGGTGAAAAAAAAAAGAGCGCATCTAATTTGCATAGACTTTATTTTTATCTTTTTTTGCTTTTTACATTTGCTGCTTCCTACAATCTAGTTCCCGTAATGCGGGTGAAACGAGAGAAAGAAGAAAAGCTTCGCTTGAGCGTTCGGGACACGTCTTTGTTCCTGTTTTTTACGCAAAAATACATTTGTTAAGCGGTACTCATTGCTCGTGGATGCGCAAGTTATGAAATCGTAAATAAAACAGCTTCTACAAGATTATATTCAAGAAGATATTCAAACGCGCGCTGTTCGAAAATCTTTTTTTATATAATAAAACATTTATATTATTATAAAATAGAAAAGAATAAAAGAATTCTCTTTTCTAATTTATTTAGATAGCTCGATAAAGTTATATTAGCGGCTGTATTGAAACAAACGGCTAAGAAAGAAAATATTAGAATCTATAAAAATATTTGTAAAATATTTTAAGATTAAAGCAGATAGATTTATAAGAGATAATCGCGCGATTCCGATGAAATTTGGCCAAGTCAAGTAACAGCGGGAATCGATTTCGCAGTATCATGTGAGAATTTTAACGATTAAAACGCGCAAGATTGTGCATTCCTGGGCACAGAAAATCTCTTTCGTCCCTCGAATAATCCTGCGTCATTGAGATATGGAAATAGCGACTCGCCCACCTCCAGCTTTTTATCCACTCTCGTCCCGTCGCTGTCATTCCAGCGTTCGCCATCCAAGGATACGATGACTAGGATGAGAAACGTGTCGCGTTTCCACGCAATCAGTTGCGATTCTACAACGGATATTGCAGGATCGCTACTAAGAATGCGTGGTAGGAAGACGTTGGAATTCTCGGCGGAGACGTGCGAGAAGCGGTCCGTCGTGCTCGGTTGGTGTCGGTCAATCATATCGGATCAGGCGAAGGTGAGAGTGTTGCTCATACTTCCGGATCGCATTCGCGGCAACACAGAATCCGTGTGACGGATGGTAATCTGCGCGACTGCCATATTGCCGGTCAAGAATTGGGCCAGAGACTCTACGCCAGCGCGGGCTCGACGATCGAACGGAAAGCCCATGGGTCGCGCGTCCGGATACTTGCGGTCCCGCAGGCCGCAGTAGCTCGCCGCGTCCTTGCACCCGGTCGGTTCGTCCTGTTCCACCTGTACATGTCGCCGCAGAACGGCAAAGCAATTCCTTTAGCGGGTTGTTCTCTCTCTTTTTTTTTTCTTTTTTTCTTTCTTTTTTCTTTTTTGTCGCCCGAAAGCAGAACGATATCGCGAACGCCTTCTCGTGTACTGGAACGTCGCTGTTAAAAGAGTGGAAAAAAGAGAGGGCGAGAAAAAGGGGCGAGGGATGGGGGTGCAGGAAGGTTTCCATCACCTGGCAGACTGTAAGCTCTTAAGCGCCGCGAGAGCTCGATAAGTATAAAAAGTACTCACCGCGTCACCAGTGTAATCGGATATCATGATGAAGAGGTCCATCGGGAATCCCTCCTCCTTGCCCTTAGGTACCAGCATGTGCTGCGGCCAGCCGCATCCACAGAAGTTGAACTGTTCCAGGTTATCGCCACCGATTGGTCGGCTCTCGTCGAGATTGCGGAACGTCCTTTCGAACGGTATAGTTATCGAAGACTCCGTTGATTTACGCTCGATGGTATTTGATCCCGGTCTCACTAGGAAGCGGACGAAAATTTCGTGAAATATAATAACAACAATAACGTAAAATGCCTGCTTTCTCTCGATTTCTTTTTCCAATCATTACGTTAAAAAATTAACTACAATATCGAAAATATTATTAAAGTTGACATTATGATTGTTAGAGATTATACGTAACGAAAGAGATATTGTTTTAAATCTAAATGTAGGCTCGCATTAAATCTAAAAGTAAGAAAAACGATAACGATGAAACTCATATAATAAGACGACTTACGTAATACAGTAAACTTATCCATCTCGATCATGAGCTCCTTCTGGTCTCTAAAGACAAAAGGCAATCCACGTTCGTCTTGTTTGGGCGCAATGAATATACGAACAGTTCCTCGCCGCGGTGCGTTATTACGATTGTTGGCGACGATTCTATATGTGAAGTCTGTATGATTCAGGTGAGTAAATCTTGCGAGAACCGGACCGCGAGGCGTAAAGTCCAAACCGCGGGATAGATCGACGTCACTCTTGGACCAGAAGGTCGAAATCTGGTTTGCCGGTTGATTCGGAGTTTGCACTGCTATGTCTGTGATTACTACGCCGGGGAAGTCCAACTAAAACCCATAAACGAACGAAAGAAAGCAATTAAATTCCGTCATTCTCTTTCAGCTTTATAGTCAGAACACCGTGATAAATTTCTGCGGAAAATTTAAAAAAAAAAAATTTAACCGGAGCTTAATTAAAAGACGCTTTAAAAATGAGAATAATTTAGAACGAAAAAGAAAATGTAGGAGCGTAAAGAAGTGATGAAACTAATTCTCGAATTTCAAGAGCTTTAGAGTCTGACGTTGAAATGACTGTTTAATTACAAAAACTGCATAAATCCAATGTTAAAATGTCAAGATTGCGTTAGTGAGATTTGATTAAAATATGATAATTACATCGATTACATTTGTACCTGTAAAATGTCAGATTTGAAAGATTTCCTCGGAGAGATCGCGATGAAAAAGGTCGACGATACCCCGTGTATTATATTCGCGAATATGGAAGAAAATTAAAGCCTCATTTGTCGAGTTAGCATTTAACGAGATTGTTCGGTACGCGGGTAAAAAAAATTGATAAGTTCCAACATGTCCAGCGGTCTCGTCGAGTTAAATGGTTTAACGGGACGTTTTTATCGTCAAGTGGCTGAGCGTAATTCTGGACCACATGGTACGCGTACTTAGCGGCATTATATACCAGAGTGAACCGATGATATATCGCGTAAGCGAGACAGCTGTGTACACCCACCTGCTGTAGGCTGTACTCGGGAAGTGTATTCTTGTGCTCTAGGAATACATCGTCAGTGAAGGCATGGAATCTGTAGAAGATGGGATCTCTCATAGCGGTGGCCGGTTCTCCCATGATACTGAACGTTTCCTGTGGGAACATGGAAAAAGAAAATGTTCCGTTTATCATATCAATGTAGCACGATTACTCGCATACAATTTTTAAAGTGAAAAATAGAGGCGTGCTCAGAAATTGCGCGTTCTTTTTTCTCGATCGAAACGCTTTATATTAAAAATGAAAAAGAAAATAATATGGTTGCTTTAACGTTCGTGATCAAAGGAAAGGTTATTTAGTGTTAAAAATTAAACATTTCATTAACATATATTATAAAATCAAGTTTTAATAAAAATTCTTGCAAATTTTTATTTTATCTTGTGCAACTTAATAAACGCAGTAATTGCGTATCCTATTACCAAGTAGCGATGATCGGGATCGTGGCAGTAAGAGATAGCGACGTGACCGAGATTGTGCATATCTCCGTACACATTTTGGTTGGGCGACAGGATGCTCGCCTCCATGATGTTACCAAGTACGTCTACGCCGCCGAACTCGGTCAAAGGCACTCTCTCGCCGCGGGGGCTGATGTAAGCGCCGGTGTGAATGGCCTCGTAGATGCGATCACGCCATCTCTCTAGGTCTTGAAGGTCGAAGTTCAATTGATCCACAGGGCGGTTGATATCTTT
Source organism: Cyphomyrmex costatus (assembly GCF_001594065.2). Lineage (NCBI taxonomy): Eukaryota > Metazoa > Arthropoda > Insecta > Hymenoptera > Formicidae > Cyphomyrmex > Cyphomyrmex costatus. The sequence goes on along the minus strand of NW_017276855.1, from coordinate 950,187 downwards.
AAGAATCGCACCGGCGGGGCGGGCGGGCCAAGTGCGACTGGCCACCAATGAATCCAACTTAGGAAAGTAACCCTCCGGGATCGGTTCGCGCCAATTATGAAAACGCTTCACTCGGCCCAATCGGTTGCTCAGACGCTCGGCGTTGTATCTGCGAAAAGCGAAATCGAGAGGAATCGAAATAATAACGTAGAGACCGTAGAAATTCCCATCAGTGATACCTCAGGCGATTCGAGATGTTCAGTATTTCGACATAAATAACGTAGACTCGTATACTAGACAATAGGAAAGACGTTACAGAAAATAGACACTTGTTAAATGTGTAACTTTTAAATAATTAGTATAGTTAGAATAATAATAATAATTTTATCAATTGCAATAATAATAGAGTTGGAACGTAAGTTTCGCTACTATTGTAGATTACGAATTTTAGAAACATCTTTTGCAAATTAAAAAATAGCTCCTCGTAATAGGTCTTAATTCGCATCGCTTTCCCGCAATATACTTTCACAAGTACTTCAACACAGGCATTTAAATTTACATTTATTTCCGAAATTCATCGCTGAATAATTTTGCTCCGTTATTCTACGCGCAAATGCATTTCCGAGCTCGTTAGCAAACATTGTCCGAATACTAGGCCGAATTGAGACGAGTTCTCGCGTGATAATAACGATCAAGATCAAAATGTGATCTCAGTCGTCTATAACGCCAGCATGATCTAGGCACGATAGAACAGAGTATCCAATCTTATCGACTTAACGTACGTTCGCTGACGCACTTACCTGGCTTGGATCTGGTGATGCATATAGTAGAACAGCTCGCCACGCCGATCCTTGTTAACAATCCTGATGTCGGTCTCAAATGGATAGACCAGATGCCAGTGCCAGTGATGAAGATTGATCCCAATATCTTCCCTCCAGTAAGCTACGCGATGTTCCTCGTCAAGATCCGACGCAGTATAATCCCGTGGAATTTCAATAGGCACCTTTGAATCGCAAGGATAACGAAGAGAAGATAAAACGACTTATGCGTTGAAAATTAATATAAAGCTGTACTCGTTAGATCGACCTATTATATCTTCCATTATGGTATTATAACAATTTGTACACTATAATTTTTCGGTTAAGAGGCGATTATTGCTGTACGAGAATGCTTAAAATTGTTGGGATATTGTACAAGTTCAATAACGTGATCTGAATTGTGTAAATTTCGGAAAAATGCGCGATCTAGGAGCTAAATACATTATATTAGTTTTGTACTTTTGGATTGTACGTGAAACGATCGTACTTATATATTCTTCGAAACTTAAAGGTGAAAATTATCGTTAAAACAGAAAAGCTTTCCACGTTTACTTAATTTATATTGTCATCATTTGTCTTGCATTCAAAGAATAAGCCAGCTAATTAAACTGCACAATTGAGTAACGAGCCTGTTGGTAATTAATGCGTTAGAGAACAAGTACCCTGGAGCCAGCCGGTACAACATTGGCTTCCTCCCTCGCTCTGGCAAATATCCCGCTGTCGACGTACTTGTCTGGGAAAATTTCCGATAGCGGTGGTATCGGTAGATCTTTCGTGTCGGGACGGTGCAGAATCGCCACCGAGAGCGCGTAGACGAACATCTCGGGATTAACGCGATCGCGACAGTAAACCGACACCGAAAGAAAATCATCATACGTTCGCATACCTATAACATATATACGTATTAATAAATAATTAGCAAGACTTGTTGAAATCAAGTTTGCATGAACGTAACAGCGTATTTTTGTAACGATACATATAATTCGTTCAAATTTAATTAATGAACATTTAATTACGACACACTTTTACTTTTTACAAAAAAGAAGTTTAATGCAAAAGAAAAAGGTCACACATATAATTCGGTCAAGATAGGTTTTGGTATTATAAATATTATTTTATAACACGATGATATAAAAATATTAATTTCGATTAATACTTTTATGCAAATTTTTACAATTTATAATTCAAGCAAACTGCGAGCAGATTTTCTTTTTTAGGTCTTGAAATACAGTTTTGAAACATTTAATGAAACGTTTATTTACTTGACAAATACATACATCTACTTTTAAATTGGATCACAAACAAAAGCGAAATTTATATATAATTTTGCAAGTAAAGTAAATAGAACGAAATATAAATAAAGTCTTGAAACAAACCCAAGAAGATGTCGATAAGTCGCGCGGCTAATTTTCGATGCTTAGGAATGAAAAGAGAGAAAGGTTCTCGACGTCCAAGTTGAAGGGGGACACTCAAGTCAGGCAGACTGATTTGCTTCACTGGAACCTTCGACGCGGTATCATCGGCGAAACGATTCACAATGGCAGGAGCCATCTGTTGCCGAGACTCAGGCTGTAATGCGTTTTAAAAAAAGCGAATTTTATATACAAAAATTTGTATATTCAGTAACATTAATGAAGAAATATTTTTCTTCGTTCGAAGCGCTCTTTTCACTATTATAGACTTTTGCGCAAAAATATAAACAAACTTTGTGTAGCAAATTATTTTTAAGAATTTTTATATTCGAAAAATAAGAAGGGAATGTACTTAGAATCTGAGAAAGTCTTTTACTTCGTGAAACTATTAAAAATCTTACATTTCTCGAACGTATAGTGCATTACAATGTAAGGCTTAATCTTAGATGCGACTGAGAGATTTCAAGTCCTAGGAATTGCAGAACAGCATCAAACTGATGTAGTGGAATTCAATATTGATACGCAATAAGACCGTCAAGGATCAAGCTTACCAAGTAGTTAGCTGGTACATCAAAAGCGACTTTGTTCTCTCCCTTGGGTACGTATACCGGCTCCGCCGGTCGATCGAACAGATATAGAATATCCGATTTCTTGTTTGCCATTTTGACGATCAACAAGTAAGTGCACTATCTTGACAAGCTCGACAATCACGCGACTGTACGTCTCAGAAATCGAAATCGAAACCACTATAATAGAAACTAATGGAAACAAGAGTAAGGATCACGACGTTGCTTCTAAGACAACGTGTGAGTCTTTATGTTGCGGAGTACTTTGGTACCGGTATTTATAGAAGAATCATGGAGGATACGGCGGTTCATTGATGATAAACGATGGCTGTCTTCGAGCGACCGCAGGATCCGTTCGTGAAATACAGGACAGTTAATTCATACGCAAGCAGGAAGGATAAGCGACGAAAACACAGAGCGCTTAAACCAGATCCTGTGTTTACAGGTTTTCCTGTTTTTGAAGGAAATCGGTAACGATTAACCAGCAGCAATCGCGCGAAACCGCAAATAAGTCATGTTATTTCATTGATAGTTAATAGCACTTCATTATCTCATTGATAGTTAATAGTAATATATATATACATATACAGGGTATCCGAAATTTAAATGTCAAAACTTTGAGGGTGTTTAAGAGATCGATAAACTAAGAAAAAAGGTTCTGAAGAAAACTCGCTTTTGCTTCGTTTTAGAAAAAAATCACCAAAAAGGTAAAACGTAGGTGCTTCGTTCTTGGACGTGAAAGAGTAGCGTCTTAACCACCCCGATCACGTGATCTGACTTCCACCACTTCACACCACTGGACTTCTTTGTGTAGAGGGTCCTAAAGCAGGCAGATTATTAATTGACAACCAATTCAAGAGAACAATTGAGAAATCGAATCGAAGTTGCAGTGCACTAAATATAATCACCATATCTGTGTTTGGCTGCAATAACACGCTGTCCGTACGGATGATACGCTTGCATTTTGGCGAGAGACCAACGTAAATGAATAAATACAACATGAATAAGTAATAAAAACGTACAAAAGCAAAAACTACGTTTTATCTTTTTTACAATTTTCTCCAAAACGAAGCAAAAACGAGCATATCTCTACAAGACTCTTTTTCTTCGTTTATCGATCTTCTACACGCTCTCAGAGTTTCGACATTTAAATTCTGGAACCTGTATGTAACAATATTAAAAAATTTTATATGTTATATGTAATAATAATAATAATAATAATTGTGTTACATATATTATTGCGCATAAGATATAAAATTTTAACGCATGCGTTTAACGTATTTAAACGCATTCCGGATTAGTAATATATGTCAATATAACATAACATTTATATTGAAGTTTGACATCAATCGCAGCAGGCTAATTATTTATATATTGGCATTAACCATTATTACTTATGTATGACACAATGCGAATAATCTGACGTATGGGCGATTTGGCGATTATGACATTCAATGACATGCAACTGTTCAATGTAGCATAATTTAATTTGTTTACATAATGAATGAATTGCTAGCGTTAACCGAATCACTTCCCCCAATCGGTCTCTACATATTTGCGGTAATAATACAGATGTCTCCCGTTACTCTCCATTCTCTATATCTGTATTTAATGTTAAGAGTCAAAAGAATGAATACATTTTTTTGTGAAAAAGAAATATTCGAATCGTGAAAAGGAATCATAGGAAAAAAGAGAAATTTCGTTTTCAATTCAATTCGTAATCCAGATGTGTGCAAGTGCTCTTTATTGACTGTGCTTTTACATTTCTGTTCATTTCAATTCAAAAGTCTCTCTACTCTTTCGTCACGCCGATATGTTTCTCATGAAGAGAAATAATGATATCCCACGCACTTACAGCCGCAAATAGATACTAAAAACTAAAATGAAATTGTATCGGAAATTTTATTATATCAAACGATATGTATATAATCGGTTAGGTAATATATATACTTAGGGACATAAAAAATTATTTTTACACATACAGGGTATCGCAAAGAGAATGAACATTATTACGAGACTATATAAATACTGGAATATAAATTGAAAATACATCGTTTTTATGTCGGAATGTTTCTGATGAGATATAAATAAATGACAATTTTGAGACACCCTGTATGTAATATAGAACATTTTACATTCATATAATATGCGGAATAGGAAATAATTAAAGAAAACTATGTACGAGGCGCATATCTCTGATCTTAAAAATTTTTTATCTTATGGAAGATATTATGATAGTCACGTTATTAATAAAATACAATTATTTATGATTATAATAATGATAAAATCCTTTTTATCCGCTCGCTACGAATATATATATTTTACATCTATCTGACAAACGCGTACAATGCAATATTAGATTGAATAAAATCAAAAGGCAAGGAAAATATAGAGAGGAAAATAGTAAATTTACGCAACCATGTATATTATCAACACTCGTTCCGTTTGTGGCATTCTTATCTCCCAAACATTACATACAACAAATTTATTAAATTCACAATCAGCGTAAATTATAATTCTATTATGTATATATGTATACATATATATATATTATATACACACACATATATATATGTATATATATTAACGTCGCTGATATTGATTATTTTGCGAGATAGATTCCCTCCAAAGGGAATAAGATATTCACTCTTCTCCCGATGGACGTTTCGCAAGCTTGCGCTAATGATAAAATCGATATGATAATTATCGGGATAATCTAGGCAATGGGTCCGTACGATTGCTATGTCTAGCAAAGTAGAAAGGAAAAAGAGGAACAAAAAAGTAGAATAGATTTTATTCCATGTTCTTTCTGTGTAATTTCAACCCTCCTAGAAAACTTAACGTAGAAAAAGTTTCGAAGTCCAAAAGTAACATAAATAAAGAATAGCAATTAACGTAAACGACGGTAAAAGGAAATTAAATATAAACGATAGCGAAACTGCTGTAGTAAAAATACATTAAATATATAGGATATAATACATAAAGTCTGTATATACATTTTAAGAATAGACTCTTTGATTAATTTGTAGCTAATTTTTCCTCAGCGAAAATTTAATTGCACGCCGTCTTTCTAATTCTTAAAATTAAATGCCTTAGTGTAATGAAATAGTTTCAAATTTAAATCCTATTAAAGTGCACTCAAACTTAAATAACAAGTAAGCTTTTTCTGTATTTACCTAATATACCTGTAGCTTTGAAGCTTAATTTGCGAAGTGGTGATCGACCTTCAATTAGTTCTAATGTTAAATTTTTTGCCTCCATATTTTTGCTGCGAACAAAAATCGGCTTTTCGATTAAGTTAAAATTGTGTTTCTCAAAGAATCTGATCTTGAAGTGTTTTCAACATCTCACGATATATCCTGTATAACAATAGATAGAGAAAGGAGGGAGAAGGAGAAAGGGGTTCTAACACCGATGACACTCACAAGAGCTGTCGGAGAACGTAGATCTCCGGAGAAAACGTTCACCGTCCCGCGACGGCGACGTCGCGCCTTCTTCTTCTGCTCCTCTTCCGTCGTCTGCCTCTTCTTCGCCTTCTCATGACTCTATCATTGCTGACGACGGCGTTGCTGTTCGCTCCTCTGCGACGTCGGCGTCGGAACCATTGAATGGCGTACGGGGTCGATTTTCGGATGCAACGCCAATCGTGACAATCTACCAGCTTCGAATCGCCGTACCATCTTCCGTGGCAGACCGAATTGGTCGATTGGCCGTACCGATTGCTGCTATCAGCAATATTGGTCGACAGCTTCCACTTGTTCACGCCCACGTATTTGTCCAGGCTCTCGTTACCAGGACGCTCCACGCAAATCGACAAACCTGTGGTGATTTTAATCGCTCACCGTTTTTATTTTCAATCAACGACATGTAATTTTAATTATACACTTAACGTTACATATGTATACTTAATTATATTTGTATAAGATTATTCTAACGAGAAAGGTTTTAAAATTAAATATTCTCTAATTATATGTTTATTTGGCGCAATTAAATACTCTTCTATTAATATATATAATTAATATTTTCTAAATGAATGTAACAGCAATGTAATTTGGAAAAAAGACAATTGATTTCTCTTATATTAATTATAATAACTATAATAAGAGAAGCAAAATGGGGGATAAATGAAAAGGCACGCCTGCACAAAGGTGAGGAAAACAAGATAGGTAATTTAACAGCGACGTAGAGATAATAAGTAAGCCGTCATCAAAATAGCTTGCTTTCGTTCGCAGATTTCCGCGTTCCGTGGCTTATCTACTTTAGATATGGTGCCGGTAGGAAACAACCGTTATCTTCACCACTGCATCCACTACATCCGGTCGATTCCTTCGTGATAACAACCGTCTTAAAGCAGTGTCGCGGGAGCTACGCTCTAATTTACATGACGTTACGTCGCATAACCGTGGTATACGTTAATTGAGACTAGATCGAGTCGCTTCATTTCCGCGTTAGCGACACGATTCATCGTTACGCGAATTTCGTATTCAGAATTTGAGGAGTTTAGATTTCGTTAAAAGAGCACCATCTTATCACACGGTTTTAAGTAAATAATCCCATTCCTTCAGTTTCTTTTGATTTTTCAAAATCAATGCGCAATTAATGACAATCGTATGTGTATAAGATTAACAAAACGGGCGTTACTTTTTACGTCGTTAAATTATAATACATAAGAAAAATATTCAACAGTTATGGAAATAGTTGTAAGCATAATTATTACATACGTTTCAGTAAACATTTGTATCGTTATCTTGGTCGCATGTGAAAAGATTTCAAACAATGTTTCTTAAAAGAGTCGAATGGCATTTTTAATAACGTACATATTTATATTGGCGTAAGAATGCACGATTTCTCGAGTTTTGTATTTCACGCAATATATAAATGAGAATATCAAGAAAGTTTAAATTAATACTGCGAGTTTTTTGAAACTCGCCGAGCACGCGGACTAAGGAATCTTATGCTTTTATCATGTCAGACGACTAAGAGAGAAGACTTTCGCGGAGCGATAATTTTTCGCTCGAAGCGTAATCCCGAGTTTTACATACCGCCGCGGAGATGCGAAACGTTTTTCGCAAGAAGACAAGTCTATTGTCTCTTCGAAGCATTATGGTTACAAAAAGCTTGAACGCGCGGGGCGAGGACTTAACCGCGAAAAAGAATGGCCGGTATGCGGAGCATCCGCTGTTGTTTTTCCTCTTCGTTGCAATATATACTCTGTTTTTATAAGCTCCGTAGTGTTTTACTCGTAAGCATCTTATTCATCCTTAATATGAAAACGTGGTTCAAAGTTTCTGATTTACTCTAACATTTTAAGAAACAAATTATGAAAAATTGTTCAATGTTAAAAAAGACAATTTAAATTCAAATAACGAGATATATCTTACTTTACAATTAAATATAAATATGTTTTATATGAGTTTATACAAAAACCTGAAAATGTATAGAGAACCGAAAAAGTATTTAATCGAATGATAAATTCTGATTTAGTTCAATATTCATAGACGTACGTATTACTTATGGTACATTTAAAACAGTCTCAAGTATAATCTTAAGATGTCAAAACTCAATCACAGGTCGGTATTCATAGTCGGTTCTTATTTCAAGACTGTCTTAAGTAATGTCTTAAGATGCTAAAGCGGCCCTCTGATTGGGTCGTAATTCCTCAAGACTGAACTTAAGACGGTCTTGAATATAAGAACTGACTATGACTACAGGCCACAGAGCCATATTAATACCTTAACATATTACTTAAAAATAGTCTATAAATACCGGCCTTAATCTTCAAAGAAAGGAACTAATTTTAACCATTTTAAAAGTCTCTCTAGAATCAAGAGGAAGAGGAAGGTTGCGATATCCGATATTTATTCTGCATTCGTATTTGGATCTTCGGCCTCAATAATAAAAATAACGTCCTACTGTAAGTAAAACTCCTATTTCTAGTTAATATTAGGCTCGGCTATTATTATTATTAGACACTTATATACAAACCTTGCGAGAGCAATTCCAAAAACTTGCCACAACCCCGTGAGCTCCATGTAATGGTGAAAGGGATACAGCTGCCTCTGAAACGTGTGTAATATCGGTTTTTATATTAAATATCGCAAAGCCCAGAACAAAACGTGTACGTTCCCCGGTATGTTTTCTCGTTAGCCACCGCACCGCACGCTATACTACGGAACCCAAAGGGCTCCATCGCTCGCTGGCGGCTTGTATAGTTTGCTTTACCCGCTCGACATAACGTCACAGGGGAATCTCGATACTGCGACGCGATGTTTGCTACGTGTTTTGTAACAGGTCGGAGCACGTGTCAAATTAGATACTTGACACATCGGCGATTCTGTCTTGGTTACAGAGCGGCTCGGGATTAAAAATGTATCCCGCGGGAGGTATCCCTCGTCAAGCAGAGAAGGCTTTTAATGGAATTGCATCGTGATGCTTGATCGCGCGAAAGGGTAATGAACTTTGAAAATTAAGGTCGTCAACTTATTAGTTACGCACGAACGCTTCACACTATTAATAATGCATACAAAATGCGATTGAAAATTATTAATTGTGTCATTTGGTGGTGCATATACGGCATAAAAAGGATAAGTGCGTTACGCGCGTTAAAAACACCGTATTTTGCAACGAGTTATATAGAGCTCTATCGCATAGCCTCATTCGTTCAATCAAGTATTTATCTAGTTATTATATGTATAATTAAGTCGAAGGACTTTTAAAAAATTCCTACACTGATAAACGACAAGTTTTAATAATGTTCATTACGGAAAAGAAATTTAATATTAAAAGTACTAACGTTTCTTAATCATTAAAAAGACCAAAGGAATGAATAATAACGTCTGATGTTTTGGTGATTTATATAAATGAAAGAATAATAAAAAGAATTAACATTTTATTAATGTGAACATAATTATTGAAAAAGAGTCGAAAAGTTTCAGAATCTTATCTTTTGCAAAAAATCTAATATTAATAAAAGATATAGAAATAGTCGATGTAATGACCTTGATTTATACTAATAAGCAATTTTGTATTTTAATTTTCCCACAAAATTCCACTGTCGTTGTTTCATCTACTTTCGCGCTGGCAATCAGAGAAAACGGAAAAGACATTGTTTCTGCAGCACGAATTGGGAACATGTGTGGCAAATCGCATTTCGCAGGAATCCGAAACACGAGGGTTTGACCTACCTTTTATCGACGATCCTATCCTTGATCCTTACATCCGTACTGTTGCCGTCGCCCGGAAAAATCTCAAGAAGCGTCACACCTGTGGCAAATGAAAGGAAATCGCCTAGGATCGAACAACGGTAGACAGACGTCAAGAATTTCGCATTACGCTACATACAATCGAAGATAATCCGGCTCTTTTCATTCTTTAGAACGGGAAATGCTTGAGAAATGTCAGACCATTTAGTTTTTACAGAAACCAGGAATTCAGAGAAGAAGTAATATTCCTTCTTTCGTTCTCTCAATTGCAATTAATTCAATTTAATCCTCAATTAATCGCACGATTATTATCGTAAAAGTCGTAATAATTATTGCAAGAAAAATTATTGTTCGATTACTTTAGATTGTTTGTGTTTGCTTACGAAATAAGAGTAAAAAAGGTGATCTCGTCCGACTAATTACACTGTGCAAATTCAACGGGTCTAATTAACCTGCAGGAAATCATTATTTGGAGTGTTTTTATAAATTACAGTTATTATAAATTACAGCGGTGTAAAAAAATGTAAAATTTTGCTTTTTACGATATTATTTAACATATTTCTTCTTTTCTAATAATTATTTTTTACGAACTTTTAAATATGCGATTCCATTAAAACAAACAATAGAAAAGCATCATATGGATTAAAATCATAATTATATATATATATATATATTGTTATAAGTTATCATATTTAATGCTTAATACATTTAATATTTCTTTAGTTTCTACTTACTTTTCACAGAAAATTATATGATAGTTAAATCCATATCTATAATATTCTTATATATTAATAAAATAAATATAAGTAATTGAAAAGCAATCAATAGTACACAACGTAGTTGATTTTAATTGATAAGAAAATAGGTGTTCGTTTACATAAAAAAAAAAGATCAAGTTACTATTCTCAAGTTAAAGGTCAATTCTTTAAAAACATTCCAAAAGTAGAATGCGACTTATCTCTTCGAGATCGATCAATGCTTACTTTTAGTATGTGGCTGCGAGCGAATCCCAGCGTGACATTTCTGGAAGCTGCGGCACGTCCTCTCCTGGTCCAAGTGCGGACAGTGCTTTCCACCATTCTTCTCCTCGATCTCGATCACCCGGCTGCGCCTTTGAGTGCCACTTCCGCATCCGTTATCGCAAGGAGTCCACGGGCTCCATTCGCTTACCACGCAGTCGACCACTGTAAGGAGGGAATGAACGCGACATTAAGATCTGGCCATCTGGTCGTTTCTCGCAGACAAACGATAAAATTGTCTCGAAAGTGCCGCGCTGGTAAAATGTGCAATTCATAAATCGATAAACGGGACATTTTCGGTCTCTTATCATTTAGATTTTCCAGGGCGATTCTTAACTGGCAATGTAACAGTATAATATTTTTGAATTAAAAGATGTAACTTTTTATAGAATAAACATTTTAAAGCTATATATAGTATACGAGGCATGTATGTGTGAGTAGAAAAAATCGAGCGTGTTATTTTCCCGATATTTTACGGCGCGCATAAAAGCAGCTCAGAGAAATAGCGATTTACGAACGTCCTTCCAAAACGCATTTCACTATGCGTTATTCACTTCGCTATATCGCCAGAAAACTGGAGAGACAATTTGAGATGAGTAAAAATGCAATAAACGCGCATCGGCAATCACTGATGCTTCTCTCCATTAAGGAGCGCGTAGAATGCAAAGGATGGAAATTCATTTAATATGCTGCTATACTCCATTTTGCACGGGATGCATCAAGAACAAGTATCGCAACATTTAAAAAGTGGAATGACGTCAACGGCGTTAATTAGACACTGTTTTAAATGAAATATCGCGCAGTCATTTGCGTGCCAAATTTTTTTTACAGTTATACGAGAGACGAGCAATTAACTAAGAGGCATCTTGTTTTCTATGGAACTACAGCAGATTCGACGAATACAGTTGATTTTATACCGAGAAAAATTTCTGGTTGAAAATAAACGAACCATAAAATTCTGGCTATATCAATTAGAATTGTAATAAATTTAGCTAGAAAATCTTGATTTGTCCATTTTCAACCAGAATTCTGAGATATTCTCTCCTATAATAGAACGTTATTACGCAAGTTGAAAAGACAATTAGAGAAAATTTATTATTTATATAAACGACACTTTGCTCTTTCACGTGTAAAAAAAGAGGAAAGAGTTTCGCTTTGAAATATAACTGCAAAGTGAATTATCAATACGATGTATAATGAGAATATGAAAATGAAATATCACACGATTGATAAAATTAAACGAAATACTTTGTATAATTTTATATTTGTATTTTATCGCAAATAGCGTATAATTAAATGACGCACGTTACTTTATTAATGTAATTATTGTAATCGCAACGTCTCGTGCACGCCGCACATATTGATGCATTAATATAATCATTAGCATTTTCAATTTTCTCGCTTGTAACATTCTCATTCCTCGTTTTCAAAATCAGTAATAATTTAAAGATTTATTATACGATCGCGGCTGAGCGGACGTTACAAATATGAGGGAAACATTTTATCGGAGGTGGGGGGATCGGCGTTGCAGCCGCGGACTAAAATTCAAGCTGCATTTTGCATTAGGCTATTTCGACGAGCGACGAGAACTGCGCGGTACATAGGCACAGATATAACTACTTGTTTATTGCTTCTTTTACAGTTAGGTACATGGGCGCTTATAGTTGGCGGTTTCCGTCGAACACGATCGCTATACCGGGACCTATGGTCGTCGATCGATTGTACGCTCGAACTAAATTATTTCGCGCGCCCGCCGGTCGGCGACGACGACGGTCCGGTGAATGCGAACGATCGAATGCATACGCGATGTTGGAGATTCAGCCGGAAATATGTAGAAAAAATAATGCACTATCATCGGTGTGCAACGATCAATTTAAGGTGTGTCACGTGTTGTACACGTTCATGTCGCCAAAACTTTATGCGCTCCACGCGCCACGGGAGCGAGAATATTTTATGTGCATTTGACTTTCCGCGCGAGTTACTTTGGGAAGATAAATTCGCAAAAGTTTACTGTCGAAGTATCATTAACCATAGTAAAACACTTAGTGATTATTTTTCGTTTCTCCACAGCACACCCTCCCCTTTTCTCTCCGAGGTTATTACAACTAAAATGTTCCACGCCGCTTTCGTAGAATAATAAGTTCAGTATCATCTTGTCTTGACGCGTTAAAAATGATAAAGAAGCCGACGTTGTAAATTCGCGTCGAGAACAGGACACGCAGATATATTTCTTTCACGTAAGTGTGCAAATCTTTATACGTTTCATTGGGCGTATGGATGAATTGGCCGGAACGTATATCGGCTGAAATAAGTATAACGTTTCTCGCGTAATTCCGTCACGGTCCCGTTAGAAAATATGTAAATTCACGTCTCGTTTGAAGCCTATACGACGAGAATAGGATTATCTTGCTTCTAGACGGACGGTTTTGCGTCACTCGTGAAACGATTTCAGCCGCAACAACTGCGCGCGTTACATCTTCAAGTCGAAAGGAGCGGCACTTCTTCTCGGCCGGTAAGCGTGAATAATTGCGTTCCCCGGCGCAGCTTTAGCTTCGAAGAATACCGAATCCCTCGTAGCTTCGCAAATGGCAGAAATTAGGACATTAAAGATGAACATTCCCGACGAAAATGGATGAAAGTGGCAGTCAGACACAATAAAGTCACTCCCATTCTTCGGCGGACGCTCGCTCGCGCGTCTACTTCGAGAGACATTTCGCGCTTTATAATTGACCTGCAGCAAACAATAGGCGCATAAATGGAAATTTTATTGTTGTGTTAGCGTTGTTTAGCGCGCACAGTTTAATCGCACGGCCGTCGATTATCTGGCAATTAAACCAGTAAAACAGGTCTATGTTAAACGAACGGAAATGTGAATTGAATAACATTAATCCCTTTGCTATTAACAGACGCGTCGTTCGGCAAACCATAAAATTCCCAACAGTCGTGCAATGTAAAATGATTCGACGGTCTATTATGCAAATACGGATAAATTTAAAAAATCTCACTTTTATACATATATATGATATTATAAAATATAAACCTTGAGAGTATATCTATTGTTAACAAACGCGCTTTATCATATAGCAGCAATTAAATTAGAATAAAATATTAAATTTGTAAATTAAATTCATTATTCTTTAACTATTGTAGTGTTTAACACAAAGTATTTAAATCAAAGATTGTATTATCGGGAATAACTGGCGATCTCGTTTTTGCACAAAAGTGAAAATTCAGTAATATCATTATCTTCGCATTACGCCATAATTCTGTAAAATACAAGCATGGATATATTCAGTCCATAAATTTTGAAATACATTTACCGAGATATTCTTTACTTTTATGCTTCGTCGCAGCTGATCTCTCAGCTATGCGTTATCATCTTTACTTAGGCAATATAGCCGCAATAATTCTTCAGATCTATGCGCGAAATGGTTCCCTACAAGCTATTTCTTCAAAATTCGAAGTTACACGCACAGGGAATATACATCGGACGTATTTTTTTAATTAAATCATCTAATAATCTAAATTTGTTTTATTCATATCCGCGCGGTTATATATAATTAAAAATTAACGTTTCTGATAGATTATATGTAATTCTGACAGATACATAATTTCTGTGATAATTCAATTTCTTTAATAAAATTTGCTTTCATGTTCTGAAATACATAGATATTCTACATATCGGCATATTAATCGGTGCTTAATGATATTCCTATACATGAAGCGTTTTGATCATCAAGAGTATGTCGATTTCTATCGAATGTAATTGTATTATGTCAGATTGATAATTGCTCGACGTTTGATTAAATTCTCTCACAAAACGCACAGCAACTATGTTGATGTTAGTAAAACGCAGCATCAGGCATCTTTTTGAGCGGTCATGTGTGTGGTTGCTTTGATCGAAAATTGGAAGTGGATATTGGTTTTAAAGGTAGAAAAGAAACGAATCATATATCGTACGCTGTTGATACGTCGATGTAAAGAACGAAAAATGATGGATCCGCTCCCCGATAAAAAGCTTCGCGCACAAAATTCCTCACTAGCAAAATTCATTTCTGATGACGCGATTTTGCTAACGTTAAAAACTTACTAACGGTAAGTTACTTGATGATCTCAGTTCGCCTGCGTTAAAGCAAGTACGTTGCTTAAAAGCAAGTAGGTTACGTTCTTAAGATCCAACGGTAATCCTACAAAATCCATGACGCAGAGTATGCATGTATCATGAGTATGTGTATTTAAGCGCGTGCTTAGCACGAATAAGCAAATACGGACCATCGCGTTGTCTACTAATTAATCAATGCTCCACTGCGCGATTTTTTCCCAAGAATTGATTATTTCTTCCATGTTTCCAAGTTTGATTAATTGATGAATCGAGCATTTTTTATTTCGCAGTTGAATTTTACCTGTTTTTATGGCACATGATTATACTGTAATATTTATTTTGTAATTGCATATGTACTTGTTTGATTCCAATTAGAAGTATCAATTATAATAAATAGTATCAATTCTGAAGCTGCTTTCATAACGTATGATTACCTAAATATTAAATTATCTTCGTAAAATCTTTAATCATTATGTAAGCACGTATATTGTGAAAATAGGTCTATATGTTTCTCATGTTAAGAAGAGCAATGATATTTATTATAAAATTTTCTTACTTGCAATTAATGATTATAAAAAAAAAGTGTATTTTTAATTTATATGATTTCGTACACGTACATACAAAATATTTATAAATAGTTTATTTCTTGCGCAAAGAAAATGCAATGTTTCAATTTAACTCGAAATGGATGCGAATAAATGAAATCAAATTCAAAATCTGGCCGAGTACTCATAAAAAAGAAGAAATAACCAGATACTTTTTTAATCGAGATAAAAAGAGCAGTCGACTGTGCACTTAATCCTTTTCGTTTCTTTTTTACAGACGATTTGAACTGAATTTCCAACTTCATCCATCTTCTTTTCAATATACTACGCGTCGCTACCCCAAACCCTCGCCGTGCGAAATCACCGAGAGCACGTACCACCGCAGGTCTCCTTAAAATCGTCGCAGCAATCGGCGAGCTTGAGACATGCGTGATCGCAGTAGCACGGCTTGTCGCGCGGACTCTCGATAATTGCGTTCGGCGACTCCTTCTGAATGACGCAGCCCGAGTCCCTGCCTTGGCAACAGAGCTTTGCGGAGCCGCAGCTTCCGGCGGCGGTCCCGTCAATGGTCAGGGAAATCAGCGCGGCGACGACGATCAGTCTGGCCAGCCTGGTCGTATCCTTCTTCCACATTCTCCTCGCGACCCTGACGACCTTGCTCTTACCGCCACCGGCCACCACGACGACCTTGGGATGTTGATTCCGCCAACAGAGTCGTGGAAACACCACGCACGTGCCGTAACGACGACGGATTTCACACTCGTGACTTATTACAGCGACTCGTCGCGCGCGCGATTGACCGTCGGCATGTCCATCTACTGGTCCCACCTGATTTTCAAGATATCACCTTCTACTTTGCTAGTCCATTCGAGAGAATAACTCTTCAGTTATAGCGGAGCTCATGCTTGAAACCGCAGTTAATTTAATATCTCCGCATTATCGACATTCATCGACCATTAAATCTGCGAGGACGCACTTTACATTTGTATACAATAAAAGCAATGTTGTTTCGTGCTTTCAAATTTCTCTTAACAGAAATACAAAATAAAATATAGTTGTCTCTCGCACACAATTAGGAATCCTTAATATTTGTTTTACGTATGTTTCCGCAGTTAATTAAAATGTTCTTATACAATAGTATTATTATTTACTCTCGCGTGGATATATCGGAAGAAGCGAAATTAAGGAAAATCTACGTGAGCCACTTTGCGACACGCGTCGGTAGGATCTTTCGCATATCACCGCAACGAGAGCAATTTCTGTCGCCACGCTCATCGACCCTTCGGCGGAGGGTGTCGCGATCCAACTGAGTCGAGTTTCAACCCCCGCGAGCGCGAGAAGAGCGTAACGAGGCGCGCGGTATGTTGCGCCTTCGACGACCCGTCGTCCTTGCTTCTCGTACTCTCGGCGCACCTCCCACGGGAACCGCAGCAGCCGGCACCTGCCTCGCCTCGGCGCATGCCCCGCCTGTTCTCACGGGACGCCACGATTTAGTGCCTGCAGCTTTTAATGGAATTTAAAGGGTAACAATTCGTGCCATGTACCACACTAACGTACACGAGACAGCCGTTGGAACCGTCGGATGTCCTACTCCGGCGTTTCTCCGATAGAAAAACGACTTGTTCTTAGCGATAACATTGTAAGAGATCACTCTCGTCGACGGAACTTACTTTATTTCTAACAACAACGTCAAGTTCGCTATCGGCCGCAATCTTTGGTCGATTACAAAATGACACCCTCTATATGCGGCTTCGACAATATCTGACAATGTGTTGTATTGTTATCGATATTATTGCACAATGTAGAGATTTAAATAAATACTATTGTTGTCGAAAAATGTGAAGGATTAAAAATGAATTTCATTATGTTTACTATTATTCGTTCAGAGAATGTTCCAACATAGAAATGCATATTTAAAAAATCTATACATATCTCTGGTAAAATTCAATTAACAGAAAAAGCATTAAAAGTACATTTGATTGTACTATTGCAATTACAGATATGAATTAAAATATATTTTATCATGTAACATCAGAAAATATATGCAAGAGATGAAAATATTGATTATTCGCTTAAAATATCCGTTTTTTTTTCAATTAATTAATTGTATTTATTTTATTATTTGCTATAAAATTTATTATTTTTTTAACTGACTAAAGCTTTTCTGTAAAAAAAAACTTAAAGATATGTTAAAAAAGGTTAAAATTACTTTAGAAAAAAATGTGATTCGAGAATAAAAAATTGAAACATAAATAACCTTAATAAAATATTACTGAATAACTTTTTCTATAGTAAAAATAATATAAATCGAGGAAAATCTCCGCTATAAAATGAAATTGCTTTTTTATCAACGTTTATTTCTGTTAAGAGAGGAATGTACACACGTCGCTTTCAGAATGCGTTCCATTTCACCATTCACGATGCCTATCATTTTATCCTTGTTGATTGCATATTGAGGGATAAATTATCCTATCTGCGCACAGAATGTGAGATGGAACTTTATATCTTCAGGCCCGATTTTTCATAACTAGAGTTAATTTTTGTTTCTTTTAATCTGATGTTTTTTACGTCTTCTTTACTGGGCTTTTTTATCTATAAAATTATCATGGATATTGGATACAGTCTACTATAAAAAAAAAAAGGTTAAGTTTAACGGTTGGAAAGGGACATTTATTTTTCGGTGCTTTTATCACCGGGATAGCGCGAACGCAGTCCCGACTATCAAAAATTGTACGCCCGAGATATCCACATTAGGGATATTCGCAAGGGTCAGCTCAACCGAAGTGCAATGGAAGAGCCTCGCCCTGGAGGAACCGCCTTCATGATCACGGTAACCTCTGCGCCAGGTAAGTATGCTTTCAGCCGCCACGAGCTTCAATTTATCCCCATCGTGGATGCATTTTAGACACGAGCAACTGAGTCACACCTGCGGAGCCTAGCGGTAAGTTTGTGAGCTATGCCTGCGCTACTTGCGCCACGTAGCGACCGATCGTGTACTTTTCATCTTAGCGACGCGACGGAATGACGTAATCCAACGGCCGCTACGGCCAGGTCGCCCGAGGACAGATCAATCTTCTATCGTCAAAAAGCATTTATTTTTTTTTTAATCTTAATGTGCCAAATTTTTGTATTTTTGTACACACCACGGTTTGCGTGGTCTAAAATTAATAAAAAGTTAATCAATTTATTATCAAGCCTTAGAGGAAAATACATATTTTAGAGAAGAAATAATAATGTATTTTTTTTACAGACAAGAGAACACATACAATGTTTATATTTTTACGATTAATTAGTTCATATTAAATTGACAATTTTAAACTTATACGGGACTCCTGTCAATTTAATGAAACAATTATCATTAATGAGACCGTGGGAGTCAACATAAATCAAGTACAAAATTTATATTAAAAATCTATTGTTTATTAAATTTTCATGGAATGAATGTTAAATCATGATAATTATCAAACTAAAAGTTGCTCAATAGTTTCTTATTCATGACAATACAGTTGTAATGCCGGTTTACGTGACCTGTGTAAAAACCATAATATGTCAATTTTACCAAGATAACACAGAATATTTATAATAAATATCTATTATTATTTATTTTTTTAAATATCACATATTTTATATAAGTTTTACTCGAAAACATTATTAAAATATTAGACTAAATATTATATATACATATGTATAATATTTATGATGGACACACATAGATATAAATATTTTAAATAGATATAAATATTTTTTACATAGATTATAATGTGTTATTAAGTATTTTTTCACAGTATTTATTAATATATACGATAAATATTTTATTTTTATAATAAATATCTATATATGATCTGTGCAATCTAATATCGCAAAAATATTAAAAATAAATCTAATATCGCAAAAATATTAAAAATAAAAATCTTACAGATTTTTGTATATATTCTATAAATATTGCGTACTGTCTGGGTAGTTGGTCAACGTTTCTTACAAAATTCAAGCATTAAAAACTCACCAAACGAAGTACATGCCGCAATGTCTTCAACAGACATGATACTTGTTATGATTATTATTATATAACTATATGATGATATTCCTCGAAAAATTTCGTCTTCAAGAATTCGTTACTGTCATATGTTTAGTATATCAAAACTGTTATACGTCTAACGTTAAAATAAAAAAACGTGATCGAGGAAATATAAAGAGGCACAGCGCGGGCAAATAATATAAACATCGCTTATAAACAATATATACAATATAACAGTCTGTAATTGAGCAAGTAAAGAAATTAAAAATAGTTTTTATGATGTATATTTACTATATATAAAAGAAGTTGAACGTTTCGGATTACGGGTCCTTCTTCAGTGAATATAAAAATATAAAAAGACAAATGAAAATTTTCTAACAATTTATGTTATTCCTGGCATTGCACAATAAAATGTATATCAATAAATTTGAATGTTTGCATTGAAAAATGATTGCAACGAAAGAAGATGATGTACATACTAATAACTTCTGTATTCAGATTCCGTATCATGTAAAAATATGATTCCCTCCATTGTTTAGGCAATTAGTCTGCAATTCTTCATTGTCGAGAGAGCAATTGTTGATAATCGGTGACAGAAATGAAATCTAATAGTAAATAACATAAAACAACGTATATAAAGTATAAGTAATAAACTTATCAATTATTTTTATAAAATTAAACAATATAATAAGATAATAAATTATTAGTCAATTGTAAATAAAAATCAATCTATAAGTGATTAGTTAATTATAAATAAAAAGTCAATCTAAATATTTAAAACAATGTGCAGAAGTATAAGTAATTTAAATTGAAATAAATTGAAACTCAGAAAGAGGCAGAAACTCACTACAGAAACGTCTTACCTGATTGAGCGTGTAAATTCAAATGACAAGATCGGCACGACATAAAACGAGCGAAACAATTAGCAAGGTTAAACGTTTATTTATTGTTGTTAGAAACTAACTGTATGATTTATTTAGACATTTTGTGTGTCCTCTTTTGGGAGTTAATATCTTTTACTTATTCTTTAACATGTAGCATTTCAGAAATTAACTTTTTATTGTAATTTATTTCAACAATCATAATAAAAAAATTAATTTTTTTCCCCAAATTCCATTGTAAATTGCAGTCTCGGATAAAATGCATTAAATTTTTCTAACATATTCTTGGCTGTTTACAAAGGAATAGTCATCACAACATTGTCTACATACATATTTGTAGTAAAAAAATTAAAAAGTTGTATGAGATTCTATTATACCCAGCACTTCCAATTCCTCCATTATGATATATTTGCCACCAGTCTCTCGAAGTTTTATTTGTAAATGCAGTAATCAAACTTCAAGTATGTAGACTATGTAGAGTTTGATATTATGTAATTTTGTACAGAGATTGTAAATAAAAAATTTTTTATATAAAAAAGAAATACGAATGAAATGGAGAACAAAGAATATATGTATAGACCATGGAATAAATAAACCTGAAGAACTCGTTACTGCTTATTATTAATTTGTTATTAATTAGCGATTCACTGATTAAAGTTATACGAATCTCACAAGAAGGTGCATTTATATAATGAGTATCTTTCTGGAAGACGGCATCTAGAATGCCTAATATATATGCGAAAGAAGAGAGTAACGGGTAGACTAAGGTTAAAAAGCCACTCACGCCTTAGAATGCAGTCTGTATTAAGCAATGAAAGTTGGGCACAGATATTGCGAAAGTTTGCCGCGTGTTCTATAATTGCGCGCCATTGCCAAGAGCATAATCTCCTCATCTTCTTCGTCCTCGCTCTCTCCTCATTCTCCACTTGTTTCTTGTTTCTCATTATCCGACTTTAGGCACGTGCTCGGCCCGTGGGTTACGATGAGAAAGGTCGTTCCAATTTTGTATGAATGCATAAAAACTTTTCGATGTTCATTTAACCACTCATCATGATGCTAATAAGCTATATAGCCTTTATGCTTGAAGATTTTTAACGCACACCTACAGAATTATACAACGACTTTCAAGTAAAATAAACGAGAAATCTAACTCTAGTCTTCTCTTTTAACCTTTAGACTGCCGGGATTTGAGATATTAAACCGTCCTTTAAAAGTGGCCAAATTTGTGTCTTGTATCATGTATCAACTATATGTATACAAAGTTCATATCATAGGCCGAGCCGATATATCGGCTTCCCGGCAGGATTAAAGTAAAGAATAAATTTTGGATCATGAAATTTTTAAATAAGTAGATATTAATAAGGGTTTTTAGGGGCGCTGAATTTGATGGTAATTACCCAGAGCCTAACGACGTGGACATATACAGAGTATTTATGTAGCTCCTTTTTTCTTTTTTCCTTTTTTATTTTTTCTATTCTTTCCTTTTTTTTTCTTTTTATTTTTTATGTGGTTGTCTGGATATATGAATCTAAACTTTAGTATATTTGGTAACATACACATATGTTTCTTATAGAAAAAAGCTGACTTTCCTCATGAGCCGATATATCGGCTTTCCGGCAGCCTTAAGGTTAATATACAGCAGGTTGCCAAAATATTAGGGACAGTGCAATTTTTTTGTTATTTTTATGTCAATATTGCCAGGCTTTACATAGAACTTACAAATAAGATAGAATAACCAGAACAGGCATTAAAAATAAAAATATTTCACGGAATTTCATTAAGAGGCAAAATTAAAATTAACAGAAAAATCGCACTGTCCCTAATATTTTGACAACCCACTGTGTATATATATATATATATATATATATATATGTGTATATGTATATACCTATATATGTATGTATGTGTATATATGTAATTTTGTAATATTTAATAAGGAAATAAAATAAATGTCTCTCCAAAAAAAAGATGTATCTATATTTTGATAGCATGCGAGAACTCGGTATATACAATAAAAAAAGATAAGTTGAAGCCACTCGAATTAATGATTCAACCAACTCAATCTCAGAGTTAAATATAGCGAAATAATTGTCGAATTGCGTTAAGAAACATTTTATCATTTATTTAATATTGCATTTATTAAATATGCATTAAATTTAGTTCTACAAAGTATGCATAAAGTTAACAAAACTAATATTGGTAGTAAACAAACGTAATCGTCTCTTCCATTAAAATAATTTTATAAGTACGATGAAATAAATCTGCAATTAAATCAGTATACTGATCAGTATACGCCAACAGTTAGTTCGCCATATTTAACTCTGAGATCGAGTTAGTTAAGACAATTCCAGTTCAATTTTCTGATCTTTTTTTACAATGTATAGATCTTTATCAGTAATATAAAAAAAAAATTACACTTGATTCTACTTTGTATGCAATCATACGAATATGTTCACTCCTTCCGTCTGCAATCTGAATATTTTGTTCGACCCACACTTTTTTACTATTTAATTTATAGACATTTGAGAAATGTAGAAATATTCTGAATATTCTGAATTTCTTGAAAAAATAATATAAAATTCTTATATATATCCCCATTAATATTATAATTCTTTTATGCTATATACTTTGTATCAACATTGTTATAATAGTATCTCCGAACAAATTATAAATCTCTATCGACAAACAAATGAAAAAGGAGCAATTTATCGATTTCAACCTTCGAAGCAAATGTGGAAACACATTTTCAAGTGTGGTTTATCGCAAAACTAATAAAGCAATATTCCGCCGCAAGATCGATATTCGTATAGATATATAATACATTTCAAGAACCTTCAAGAGAGTTTCTCGAAACTTTCGACAACGAAATTTTTGCGTTAGCGCTCAACAAGTAACGAACGGGAAAGGTTTTTTCTTTGCGAAGTGGAGTCCCAAGTGGGCGCAGAACGACCGAACGAATTGGATTCTCTCGAGGTCTGATATCGGACGCGGGAACGTTGATTAATCGCGAGTGCAAACAACGTGCAACGCTGCTCGATATCTCGCGGTCCCTTCTCTACCGGAGGAGAGATGGTGCGCGCTTCTAGAAGACGACAATTAATTTTCCCAATTCCGTCGGTCGTCCCGCGCGATGTTCGCGCGCCAGCTGCGCCAACATTAATAAGAGAAGACATACGTATCGTCATGAATAGCGGAAAGCCGATGTACATTGAGGCTTCCTTCCGTACGTTCGCTTCAAATTAGGTCGCTAAAAGTGCAGATGTTCCATCTAACAATAAGGCATTGTCTTCAATTAGTTAGAAAAATTTAGAAAAACCTTCTCTAGTATAAGAAAACGTATGAAAGCGCGCGTATTCATGAAAATTTAAATCATGATCTATATTAAATTTATTTTTTAAATTCTTTTTCTTATGCTCAGGTATAACGTCATCAAGGCACAGCTGTGAAGAATTTAATTACGTATTAAAAGTATTACGAATAAATATTTTAAAATATTTTAAAATATTTTAAAATATTTTAAAATATTTTAAAATATTTTAAAATATTTTAAAATATTTTAAAATATTTTAAAATATTTTAAAATATTTTAAAATATTTTAAAATATTTTAAAATATTTTAAAATATTTTAAAATATTTTAAAATATTTTAAAATATTTTAAAATATTTTAAAATATTTTAAAATATTTTAAAATATTTTAAAATATTTTAAAATATTTTAAAATATTTTAAAATATTTTAAAATATTTTAAAATATTTTAAAATATTTTAAAATATTTTAAAATATTTTAAAATATTTTAAAATATTTTAAAATATTTTAAAATATTTTAAAATATTTTAAAATATTTTAAAATATTTTAAAATTTATAATATATATTTTTATTGTATTTTTAACACATATAATATACATATTCAACATATATTTCTATGTGCGTTTTATATATAGAAGCATGTTGAATATACAGTATATAAAAATAAAAATACCGAGAAAGTATAAGCAATATTGGCAATATAGACAACAGCGCGTTAATTTTATGCCACGATTATCAAATCCCCTGGAACTTGGCCGTATTTTTTTTTTTTTTTTTCAGGTCAAATTCTACAGAGAGCCGCACGATTTTTATTTTAAACTCAATTTGGCACTGTGGAAAAATTGAGTCGGTTTTACGGTCAGTGGTAGCAAAATCCAGTTGGTCCGCGAGCAAATTGACACGTCCGCGCGAGCACACTTTCGCAAAGTCGAGCGCGAGGGCACACCGTGAAACTCAATTCGCCCGTAGAAGCGAAGAGTAGAATACGCGTCATGATAGCGCTAATAATATACAAGTAACGAGAAAATTCAATTTGCTCGCTGTCGGAGTTATCGGTCGGCGGGACGGAGTTTTCAGAGCTGCGACATTAGCATCAAATGCGTAAACAGAGAAGACTCGCTTAGACGCAGCTCGACTCGCGATCTTCTCGTTTCCTCGTCCCCCTTACTTGTTCTTGAAACATACGCTACAAACTCCATTTTCCGAGATAAATCGTATTAAGTCCTCGCATGTTATTAAGTTATTTTATATATATGCGTATTGCGTAAACGCCACAGTGGGGCACTACTTGCCGCTTCTGATAAACAGTCGAAGCAAGTTATTTGATAAAACTTGTTAGCACAGTAATATTATCGCGAAGCTAATATACTAGCTACGAATGTGGATAATTTTCATATCAGAATTGATTGGAGAACATTGATATGATCGATTGTCGATGACTGATCGGATTTGAGCCACTAAAATATCATCCGTGATTAAAATATGTCTTTTTTTAAACAATGCACAACAAGTAAGAAACAAATTATATTGTATTTCCCGTAAAATATTTTTATTTTATTCACTTTGTTTTCTATTTTATACTAAAATGCGATCTTTTTTCTTGTCGCCAATTATTATACGAATTTAAAGACTGTAAAATATAAATGAAAAGCGCTATATAAATAAAAAATGCATTTTTGTACAAAATTTTTGCTTTTTTTAAATTTTGTTTAATTTATTTTTATTATTTATTAAGAAACGCTCTTTCTTTTTCTTGTTACAATTTGTTGCAAATTTAGAAATATAAAATAATCTTTAGGAAAAAAGAACTGATTAGTGTTCCAAAAAGCTGATTAGCTTTATTAAAATGACTGATGATCATGCAGTAATTGATGAAAATATCATCAGTTACTGTATATGTTTTATTAGAACACTAACCAGTTCTTTTCCTTAAAAGTATATAGATAAGAAATACATATAATTATTGTGTGTGAGGAAAACGTCTTTTTACATACTAGATATATATAAGAGGACCCTTTCTCGACTCACCATTTATTACGAATTTTCACTTTTGTGTAAAAGTGTTTATTTAATTTATTCGGTTTAATTTATTATCATTTTGCATCAAGAAGCATAAGATTATATCCTTGCCATAAGAATATAGATCATAGAAAATGATTTCTAATTCAAATGGTAATGCATGTCGTATGAGTTTACTCCTTCGCGGCCCCACGGGTACAAGGAAACTCAAGTGACGATACTGCATACGTACGTAATTATGTACATAATTATGACCGAATGGCCGTCGGCGATTGTTGACGACAGCCGTTGTTCGGATCTGTCATACGCACGTCGCACGCTGCCATATATCGCTGTTGATCCAATTTGTCGGCGTTTCTCGCGACGATTGCGTACGTTTCGCACGCACGGGTAACGATTCAGCATGGGTAACTGTTGCGGATTGTGTTACAAGAGATCGTCGTCATACGAAGATATCACTCCTGATCTGGTGCGTCTTCTTTTTTAGGTTATAAACGCACACGTAAATATTGTTAATTCTTCAGCCACGTCGCAAATAACATTGTTAAATCGTCATGACACACCATTCTGTCTCCGGTTTTTGTTTCTCTCCGAGACAAGTCTTGGTTGCCGAAAAATGATTTCTTTCGGAAATTATTATTTCTCCGTTTTCCTGTTGCGTTGTAAGACCGCTCTGAAATATTTTTGACGTGAAGCCTGTCCTTTTTAGCTGAACATGCACGATTTTATTCTTTTTTCTTCGCACGTTGAAGAAAAAATAGCGAAGAATGAACTGCGTGAAAAAATAGTTTGGTTAAAAAAATTAACCTACAGTATTTTTCCTTTTCTCCTCAGGAAACTATACGTAGAAAACAGGCAGAAGCTGCTGAGAAGAGGATAGCCGAGCTACAGCAACGGGGTATAAAAGATATAGAGGTTGTCAAGAGACAGCAGCGACGGGCAATGGAACTTGAGAAGCGAGAACAGGAGGCTGCTGCTAGTGGCACACAGCCTGCACTACGAGTAAGGATATATAATTACTTGCATTTCACCGTGTTTAAATATTTACTTGGACAAGATTTCACAAAGCTTGATGTATCCATTTTAGTGGCAGGTAAACTGAAAGGGGAAAAAAAATGTTGCTATTCAACAAGAAGCTGTACATTTTCTTATTCGAAAGGTATTATAAGTATTCTACGTAACACTGGGCTGACCAAAATGAGGCAAACCTAACATCACCAACGATAATGTTATAGTCACACAAGTGCAATCTTATTTTGTATCTTACATAGAATTATGAGAATAAGCTTTGAGTTGATCTTTTAATTTCATAAAAAACACATCAGCTGAATTCGAACGATTGATACGAAGTTTGTTCTCAGGTGATGTATATTTTTTATTGTATTTTATATGAAAGTTTATATATGTACGTAATACATAATTGTGCACGCTGTAAAATACTACTAACACTGCTATAGACGTTAAAATGTTTTTGCTTTATAATTTGCTAAATGATTCTATTTTAAATATAATACATTTATATATGTATATGTTATACATATAAATATATTGCAGTTAAAATATAATTACAAATATGAGAGTTACCATTGTAAAAATAAACTTTAAATAATGAAAATATTTAAGAACAAAAGATGTCTTTATGCATTGTTAATCATTCTTTAATAAAAATCAACTTTTGTGATGATGCAAGTTTCAAATTTACGATCTACATAGTGCCTACACTTAAAAAATATGTACCGAGAAATAAGACTAAAAATGTATCATTTGTTGTATGTATAATCTTCTTGTATACGTATGCAAGTTTATATTTGTTAAAATATAAATTTCATATCTGTAATATTTAATAATTATGTGATATAAAAGTAATTTAATTAAATTCTGATAATATATTTATATTTCTGTATATTGTATGTATAATGTATATAGAATGTATTTGAGTAATACAAAATATACACTTACTAATATTATATTATTACATTTTATATTATATATCTTGTATTATATGAAATAGCAATACATGTAAATGTACAAATGTAATATATCAGAAATTACAAATGAATGAAATGGTACTTTAATATATATTTCTCATTGATATCTCAATGTATTATTGTATTAAATTTTGCAAATATTAAAAAATCTACAATATACATAAATTAGGACTTAACATACATACATATCTCTCTTTAATTTATCTTGTACAATTTTGTGAAAATTGTACAAGATATTATATTTTAGATAATAAATTCTTATGAATATAATTGTACAAAAAAGTTGAGATGAACGTCATATGGAATGCTATTGGAATTTTAATATATATAGTGGCTGGACATGATATTAAGAATTCTTCTATACAGTTTATAAAAAGATTGTAAAAGATAATCGGCTTGCAAAAATATTCCTTGCTTTAATAAAGAAAATAGATAAAAAGAATATTTATTAAAATTCTTTTTTTATATCCATTTTTTATTAATGCGATGAATGCTGACGGATTTTACTTTCTCGAACTTGGACTCCTTCACTCCGAGAAATGCGTAAGAGATCTTGTGGTTTTATGCGTGTTAAATAGATGTACACAATTGCAGCATCTAATTTTCTTTAAATCTCATATTTTCCCTATTCGATGAACCGACCAAGAGCGAAACAACTTTTTTGCCGATTTATTCTTAAGCTCTCTGCCATGAGCGATTTGTACTTCCAACGAGGCACCGTTATTCAATGCCAACCACGTATGAATCTCATCAGTAGCTGCAGATGCACCTATATTTTTAAACAAGAATCATATAATATACGAAAATATGAAACAACGACGAATTAAAGGATATACAGAACTATTGAGATATATATATATATATATATATATATATATATGTGTGTGTGTGTGTGTGTATATAATACTATAAACTTTAGTTAAAATAACAAAGATATAGATTTATTACATACAATGTATGTTATAATTATACTTTAACATTAATTAAAGACGTCGGTTCATATATGAGCACACACACAAGAATATTTAAAATATCATACCTAGTAATTCATGTAGAGTTATACGTCGACTGGCCAACAACTCCTTACTAGCGCTCCTAATCTCGAATAATAGTAACGACTGCCTCGGTACACCGTCACCGTCTATATGGAAATCTATGCTAAATTGAGGATTAGGCATAGCTGGCAGAAGTCGCGATTTCGCGATAGTTTTACCGCTGTTAGGTGAGACGATCTTATCCGGACTGGTACATCTGGAAATTTTTAATTTAATTATCTGTCGTCAATCAATGCCACCGCCGTCAATCATATTAACTATATTTACGTTTGAAGTTTTACTCGGCAGTATAATTGGGCAATGTGTGCTACATGGAGACCCTGCGCTTGAAGAACCTTCCCTTCCACTCCGGAATACTTTTCTCTAGTACCGTTGACAATTTTCAAATCTGAAAATCCAATGTTCTATTTTATTTTCATGTTTCAGCATTAAATTGTAAAACTTTATCACCTTTCGGTCTAAGAGAAGGAAAGTCTGTTTATTTTAAGGAAAAGACCAATATATTTAATTCTTATTTTCTTTCTTTAATTTTACTGTTTTGAATGGCATCAACAATAAGCGTGACGTGAAGTGTATTTAAGAGCGTCTTAAGTCTTAAGCTTTCATAAGTCAATCATAAGAATTAGTATTTTAAGATATCACTGATGAAATAAGAACCGCGACTATAAATATCGAAAGATCTAAAATAAAAATATCTGTAAGGCTAATATTCATAATCGGTTCTTATTTCAAGACTGTCTTAAGTAATGACACTATTGCGGTCCTCTAATTGATTCGTGACATCTGAAGACTAAACTTAAGACTGTCTCGAATATAAAAATTGACTATGAATATCGGCCTATATGTTAAAAATATCACGTATGATGATATTGGCTACCCACTAACCGTTCGGCCTCAATCTTAACCGTGGACTGGGCTGCCTTATCCTGCCTAACATGTCAGGTTGCGATACCGCGTGTGCAAGACCGGATTCCGACAAGAGCTCCGTGGCGTCAGCCTCTCCGCCGCCTCTGGGTTCCAAGCTCAGAGTGATGCCCTTATTATCGGTTTTATCCTCTATAGTTACTTCCGAACGAAATCTACGAAGTTTTAAACCCCTCTTCACCTACAATTACGAAATACCTTAAATTGACGTTTCGATCATGAATAATTTGACGCGTTTACCTTCTGCTTCATCATACGGAAACTGTTGTACTGCGGTAACTTCTTGCCAAAGTTCTGTTCAGGGCTGGGTGTCAAGCTGTGATGGGAAGATCGCCTTTCTGCGATCACTTTGGCGGTGTCAGCCTCATCGACGGAATTACCCGCGACTGATTCTGTAATGACTTTTGGAATCCAAAAGCTCGATGTTCCGTTTATTTCGTTAGACTCTTTACTGGTGATGCTAATTTTATCTATATGGAAAAAAATATATCTTCTATAACCATATTGAACAAATATGCTGTTTATAAAAGTTTGTTGTCAAGTAAAAAATATATATATGTAAATATATGATATGAGTTTTAAAACATGACATTACCAGACTGGTTGGATGTGGTTGGCTTCAGGAGAGTGACGGTGCGTGGTGGAGGCGGTGGAGGTACAACCGGATCCAAATGTAGACGTATTTTAGATCTTTCCATAGAAGGCCTTCGCACAATACTCGATAAGGAATCAGGTTCGGTGTTCAAACGTGAAGAATTGTCGCTGATATTGCTGGTTGCGTACGTGCTTTGCGTCTAGAGCAAATAATTTCAAGCGGAGATTTATAATCAGAAAATACTCGAACAATTACAAGATGATTGAACACAAGGTAACAGTAACAATATATCAATGTTATAATTTTCTCCTCAATAATATAACTGTTATGTATAATATGTGTTGAGTAGGAAATTATAATATTGATGTAACATTATTGTTAGTTCGTATTTAACCAGTGCTGAAGTTATTGTTGCGCTAACATTACCTCACATTCTTCCGATAGGATTTTAATTTTCAGCTCTATAGATCCCGTTTTGGTTTCTCTGAGTGAAAACCAATGGGACTGATCGCTGTTTGATAGCTTTCTGATATCGTCGAGAGTCAGTGATACTTTCCCAAGGTAATCCTTCATGCCGAAAGTATCATGATCCCATAATACCTACAAAATCAAAATTTTTAGAATCATCTCTCTGTTCAAGAGAAGAAATTTCAGTACAAGGTAAATGTGCATAATTACGATATCTAAAGCTTCTCCGGTCTTCGGTAAACCCATGATGGAACTCTCATCCCAGCAAGGATTCAGCGTCTTCTTCTTTATGCTGCTTTTATATTTTGTTTCGTTGTTTAGTTTTAATTCGCAGAAGGGATCACTGAAGCCATTCAGATCCTTCGCGACGAGATCTCTCGCGCGCAACAACGTCACCTCCATCAAACCGCTTCCAGTGGACAAAAGACTGGATATATCGGAGGAAGCGGGATCGGCGTCCTTGTGCGTTAATAACAGCTTCTGAAAGTTTAATACTTGAGTGGGCACACATAGAAATTTTTTCCGGATAAATATAGGAATTTATACAGACTGCCTGTTGCATCCATGGCAAATTGTTTCGTTTGATTTTCGGTTCGTCATCCAACGTAGTTGGAACCAAGCTGCTTCTACGACTGTTAACTACTTGCTGTACACTTTTGATAGGATAAAACAGTACGGAGACCGTCATGGTGGAGGCGACGTTGGAACCGCTGAGCGTGAATTCTTTTCTAACGATCCACGTCGTGTCCTTTGAAAAAAATTACTTTTTATTAAAATTTTTTTACAGCTTTGTAAGATAACTGCGCGGTAACGCGTAACGTGATTTGATGGATTTAAAACAAAAACAAGAGGTAAATATATAATCTGTAAAGGATATTTCGCAAGTATAGTACTACGTCAGATTCTTGAAACAGTTCTTTCCAGATCATAGTTTTCTTTATGATGAATCGTCCGATTTCATCAAGGAACACTTGAGTACCTGAGACAGAGATAGCATAGCCAATCCAAGCATGTCCGTATCCATCGATTTTACTATATTCCATGAATAAATGACGAAGCTCAGCGACACTTGCGTGTAATCCTGTACTAAAAATTGGGCTCTACAATCCCAAACTGGAGATGTAGTTGAGCGAACGTAATGCGTCGTTTTTACCTAAAAATACATACAACGTCAATAGATTTTGCGTGCGCAGATATAAATTGCAAACATATTTTAAAATTGTAAAATGTATTTACCTTCTTCCGATTATTAAATAACATGCAATAAGGATTACACTGAGCAATATCGCCGTGGAGATTGTCAGCTGAATGAATGTAAACCACCAATACCCCTAAAAATGACAATGTATTACAACGCGAATATATCTTTGTGTGTCATATTTATTTAAAAAAAAATATACATACAAAGACTTCCCCTACAAATTTCTACAAAGACTCCCTACAAATTTTTCACAAGAAATCAAACGATACAAAACATATACAGTAAGTTTAGCATGTTTGAAAAAGCTTTATTGTCCGACAAAAGTTTCAATAAAATCTATCAAGCGTACATTTAATTAAACATTGCGTCAAATCAAAGGACACTGCACATAGTCATGCTCAGATTTCACCACGGTATTTCAATTAAATTTACCTGCTTTGTGCGCTTTGTGGCAAGAGTCTCGCGACACTGAAAATATTTCATATGATAATACTGATCGCGGAAAAAGGATGTTCATGTATTTCGTAGAAATACATTCGCCGTGATTTAATATCAAAGTACCAGTTTCATATGTTCTACAGCCTTGGCCATAAATATAAAAGAACTTTCGATTTATTGTATTTTCTTAAAAAAGACGCGGTAATAAAAGTCAAAGAAAAACTGCAATATTATTAATTATAAAATTGTAATTATTATAAATATTATATTTCAATAAAGTTATCGTTTTTAATAAAACTTTTAATTTATTTTTCGTTAGATACAGAACGTTTACGTCAATTTGTGGGCGTGCTTTATACTTATAATCAAAATTGTACATTATATGCTTTATATTTATACATATATACCTGCAAGATGCATATTTTCGGCCATTAGTTCTGGTTGTGGTAAATCGGGATCCAGATGTGGCAGAGTGGTGTATTCTAATCGCGCATTGATATTTGGAATATTAGCGCTGTTGCGAGACGGTTTCTTTTGTTGCAGCACTGTTTCAACGCTGTCAAACGAAGGCAAATGAATTAACGGAGAATATTAAGTCTAGTCGCGGAAACTCGTGTTCACGTCAATACATACGGCTGAAGAAATCGACATGAAATACTCGAGGGACGTGGCGCGTAGCGTGTAATTAAACGCGATCAATGCGACTTACATTTGTGAATTCTCCCAGTCGTAGACTCCTAATGCTAACTCAAATTGCGCCAGAGTGATCGTACTAACGAGACGTTTTGCTTTCAACTTGATGGTGATCCTCTCGTTGTCTAACGGCCCGACCAAAAAAGATACATCCTCGGTCCACGTGGAGCTCAAGTTCGAGGTAATTCGTCTTTGATCGCCCACCGTTACCACGAGCCATCTCACTTCATCAGCAACGTTCGCTAGCAATGGAGAAAGGCCAGTCAGGGACTTTCTAACGAGTCCATAATAGTCCATAATAATTAGTTAGCACGTCCATTATAACTTATAACAATTGCGTGTTTGACAGGAATATCTACAGTATAAAGTCAAACTGCACGTCTTAACTATGCTAAAACACGCTAAAAGAAAATTTAACGGTCGATAACCGTTTTCTTTCCAGATTTTAGTGTACGATTACTTGTGAGTCTTCGCCTAAAGGAAACTCACCAGAACAACCATTTTGGCATAGAACAACGGTGAGCACTCCTTGCGGCAACAAATTGGTCACGGAATCCAATCCAGGACCCGGTCGCTCTCGCGCCCTCAGGTTCAGCTCCAAATGGCCCGGATCGACCAGCCAGCTGGCCAGAGCATCTGTGACCACCGCATGAATCCAAGTCTTGATCAGTGGCATCTCCATCATCTGCACCGCCCGTAGGATTCTTACGCTGAACCAGACGTCTGGCTTCTCCAGGAAACTTACGCTGAGTCCGGTCGCATGTGGAAACGGCGCCGACGCGTTCAGTGTTATGTTAACAATGATTGTGCCGGACAGCGATAGCTTCTCCACCGCCAGGTCAATGTCCATTCCCACACTGTCAAAATATTTATAAAGAATTGTAAAATTATTTTAAAATGGAAAATGGATTTCAATAACATTATATGATTCGGAAGAAGAAAAAGGCAAACTTGAAATATATTGTACAAAATAGATTTCTAAATTTAATTCCGATTAAATAAGTAAATTGCAATTAATCCTTCGTGATTATGCTTTCTGAGAATTTTATGTCGGTTACACAGAGGGCAAAATAATTCCAATACTTTTAATTGATTGTCGTACTTACAGCTTTTATTCTTTCAAATCACAAAAATTATTAAACATACTTTGAACATTGTAGCCGTAAATTAATATGTTAAAATTAAAATCGTTAAAAAACAGTGGTTTAAAAAAAATTTTAATTTTAACATATTAAAAAAAATTTGAAGGTAAAAGTTTTCAAAAATTGCATTTTTACAAAAAAATCATGATTATTTTAATTTTCAGTATATATATATATATAATTAGAGTATATATACAATAAATATATATATACATATATATATATATACTCTATAGATATGACACTATTAAAAAAAAAATGCAATAGTCCGTGTTTCAAAAAAGGTATTTATTCTGACGCCTAAAAAAGTTTTCGCAAATAACAGAGTATGAAGTTATTATATAAAAAAGTATTTATAGTTAGTGTAAGAATATGACTTTCTTTATATTGTATCTCTAAAGAAAGTCATATTCTTACACTGGTGATTACGAAAGTTTAATGATACAACAATGTAAAAATAAATTAATATATGTGATTTTATTTAAGACATTCACGAACTGTTTTTACGTTTTTAATGCAGTGAACACTTTGTTTCTCACCCTTTACCAAACAGCCGCGTGGTGATGAGCATGCGGAATTGCTCGCAGTCCAGCCGTAGGTCCGCTTCGATGGACAATTTAGTCTGGCCGAAGAGGCCATTGGGAACATCATCATCGCTGCAGCAATCGAGTGTTCTGACGCGAGTTATACACGGTGTCTGTTCGCCGAGAGTGAGTTCGCGTAATTCTAATGGACCTGAAAAACGAGTATCTCTTTAAGAGCCACGATGAAACCGCCTAAATGGCCAAGTAATTTATTTGAATCCTTCGAGCGATTAATTTCTTTGACAAACTTCTTTGGCTTACTTATTTCTCTTTCTCTCTCCTACCGCGGGTCACATAACATGGTATTTAAACAAAGTTTTAAACAAAGTGTTCTTACCGAGTATACCGGGTTTGGCTTCGTTAAGAAGAGGTTCCAGTCGTTCCTTCGCCAAGGAAAATATACTGGCAGCGCTGAATCTCCACCTGGGGGAATAATCGTTACATAAACGACGGTTCTAATATAAATCTATCGTGTCATCGGAATTTAATCAAAACTCTAGTTTTCGTTACCAGTTTATTAAAGATCTAAAGTCTACATGAAATTGCTCAGAGCTTTTCCCCTTTCTTGAATCTCCAAGAATCGATATCACGAGAAGAATGCGACACGATTCATTAAACATTCAGTTTAATTAAGTGAATGGCCAGATTTTAATACGATAAAGCGCTCTTTCGAGCATGAAAAACGCGTACTGACGTTTCGGTGTTATAACGGACGAGTTGTTTTCAGAATTTATTACATTAACGACATCCCATTTTTGTCATTGATAACGAGTTGATTCGCATAATATACAGCCTACGCGTGTATTATAGGGATTTCCTGAACAGACAGGTAAATTAACACGTGCCCACGCACTCGTCATTTTTTAGAATGCTTGGATATAACATCTTACCCGTCCCAGTTCGACGCTTCTAGGTTTTTCATCATTGAATTCTCTCGTTAAATATAATTCTTTTACGTGACACTTCAAACAAATAAAAATTTTAAAATTATTTCTTCTGTCATTATTAGTACAAACTCTCTATTATTTTTTTATTATACTTCATTATTTAAATACATAAATATACCAATTTTGCAAAAAATCATTAATTGCATATTTATATCATTGTCTTCTTCAAAACGACTATATAAGTACGGGAAGAATAGCGCTTCGCTAAAATATTTACAAATTTACTTATATTTTGTTATATAGCTAGATGTATGTAGATCTGAAAATAATTATGTTGGATTATTTAATTAATACACGTATATTAATTAAATGTTTAGATGCTTTAGTAAAACGTATACTTTTCATGTAAAAATTGCTTTTATATTCATATCGGAACATCATGTATACGGAACTAGTCTATCCGTGAATTATTATTCAGTCTTTCTAGACTATGTAGTGTATTCTTTGTAGGGTGCTCGATTCCATAGAAATTTTTCCGAAGTCATCGTTTCCTGCACTTCGCACATGATCAAATAAGCGCCGTCGTTTTCTTTACGCTCGCGCTCGTACAGTGCAAGTGTGTAACATGTTGAATTCACTACTTTTTCCCAGCATGTAGATGCTCTCGATAGTCGGTGAGAAACCCGCAGCCGGAGCTGTTTAGGAATGCTCGAACAGGTCTATCAACTATCCAAATAAGTAGCTTTCCACGCCTTATTGCCGCTTTTGCTGTACTGGCCGTTTTCATCAGCCGCTGACAAACGAGGAAAGAATGATGCGTGAAGAAAATCGCTTGAACACGTCGATGAAACCGTCGATGACTATGACATTTTTTTTTTATCATATGAATCACTTCGAAATTAAGTAGCAAATTTTTTTAGACCAGAAATTGATTCTAAACATTTTTTTAGAAATTTTCATCGTTTTTGTTTCCACAACGAACAGAAAGTGATCCACTTTGTGATAAATTTTATCTCCAAGATAAGTTCTTTAGTAATCTACTTCCTTTTTATATTTTTATTTAAAAAAAATTATATTAAGATCCTCGTACGCGCGCTTGTACGTAACTTTATGAACCGATGACATTTTGCAATTTATTTAAACGCGGTCGATTCTATCAACATCGACTCGTTCCGTTCGACATGTGTCGACGATGGCGACGGACAAGGATTTTATCCGCGGCATAGGCAGCAGAAACGTGAAAGGCCACATTTATACTACGCGCGTCAGGAATGTGGATATGTTTACAAATGCGAATGTAGTACTCGTATCCGAACGAGGAGTTCATTCACCCATTGTCCGATGCGAGGACAATCCGCGATATATACCCAGCGGCATTACAATAGGCGTTATTACCGCGAATCGCGACTATACGGAAGAGCGAGGTGAGGTCACGAAATAAATGTACAGTAATAAAGGACATATTCATATATGTATATTGCTATACGTTACACTTACATAAACTTCTCTAGACAGACATTCTCCTTTCTATTATTTTTTTTTATTAATCGACAAACACGATATACAGTTAGGATACATCAATCTTGAATGATTTCTCTGTTAGGAAAAATTTATACTCATTAAAGAAAGAATATCGATACAAGTTGCTTTGTAATAATCATTTTTTTTTTTCACAATTTAATAACTTTTACGAACAAACCGCGATAAAATACACTGTCAAATTAATCTTTTTTTTTTTAATATCCACATAGGAAAAACGGTTTTTACTGAAGTATCCACTTAAAAATTTGGCTAGCTATTTTAAAAACAATTTTGTCAAACTGTTAAAGTAATCAGAATCACGTAGGATGCTTTTGCGACATCGCTCATTATGCTTGAGCTATATAATTATACTAATGGTTAAAAATGTATCTTTAATGTTATTTTTAAATCTGTGTTCAGTTAAATTTCAAGGTAATCCTTCAGCAAAACCGTTGTAAAGATTTCGCAGAAAATTTCGTTATTTTCATCAGAGTAAAATCGTTCTCTCCGTGCACTTATTGATAACAACGGCGTGCATTGGCGTGGTGTACCAGGTAGTGTTCTCTTTATAGCTTCATCGATAACTGAAAAACGGTACTTGCCACTTGTTGAGAAGCAGACTGAGCCACTCGGCGGTCTCATCTTTGTACAAGGCCCGTCTTCTACGTAACCTGGCCAGTTCGTGCTGCAATTCCGTCTGAAGAAGCCGGGAGACTCTCGCTTTAACGATGGTGGTTGCCAGTGCCAGGACCAGAACCAGCCACGCCAGCGACAGACCCGCCGCTCCTATTATCCAGGTGATCGCGAGTGCCACTCCGAGATACAGGGCGGTGCGAATTGCCTCTGCATCTCTCTGCAAAGAGATATTTCATCCGGTGTGTTTATGCGCATGCATTTACATATGTATCAAATAAATACGAAGTGTCTTTTGTAATCTTAAATCTTCGCGTCGCGCGTGTGCCGTTCAATACGGCGACAATCGAGTCGCATAATACGAGTACGCTTAGAGTATTGCATTAACATCAATATGAAAAATTAGGTTAATGCCGACTAATTATGAGTTATGTATTTATGTTTGCAATAATTAATTCCTGATTACGTAAAATGAAAACCATTTGAATTAAAGTTTAATTGTAGAGTTTGGTATGGAGAAGTATTCGCTAGAGCTCTCACTAATTATTACTACCACTAATATCTTTCGTTTAATTATAATAATTAAAAAATATTTTTAATTAAATTTATTGATATTATACGTATTTTGTTCTATTTCTTTATATATAATTATGTTATTAATTCGATCCCTTTTTTTATATTCTATGTTTAGCGCACTATGTTAGTTTCCTTCTTTTTAACATAACTAATCAAATATTAATGTCGTTTCGTATAAAAGTAATACTTAGATTTAAAATTAAAACAACTGATAAAATTGTGAAATTTAAATCTATTAGGAGCAAAACATCGAGAAAAGGATTAAATCTTAAAAATAAATTATAAGGTAAATGAGAATAGAAAAATAGGTCTCTCTCTCTCTCTCTAGTTATAATTTCTATTTCTGTTCTATTTTCAAATATATGATAGTTATTTTCAGTTTATTTTATAATTACCGTGTAATTTTTAAAATACAAATTTCCATTTTTCTCAATATGTATGTGAAACGAAATACCAGGCAGACAAAGTATGCTTAGCGCATTATGCGCAACCTTGCTGTATCCACGTAAAAGACGCATAAAGGAATACACCTATTAACGATACAAAACAACCCTGCAATGACAGTCCGCTCGTACGTTCACTCGCAGCGTATCATTAACAGCAATTTATCCGTGCGAGGGACGTTAAGACCGTACAACCGTACGTATTGCAATTTCCGAACATTCTCGGAAAATATTTTTGTCCCCGGGCCCGCGAAATAAAAGCGACGTCACGCGACAACTTTGTCCAAGAAGTCGTACCTTCGTCTTGCTAGGATGTAGGACATGATCCCTACGTGCCCACACGCGACGTCGCGTGCAACATCGAAGAAGTCTCTCTGACGTCACCGAAGAACGTCATTAACCCCGGTAGTTAAATAATAAATCGTAAGTACAAGAAAGTTTCGTGATCTTATATATATGTATATGGAATTTTATGTAGCTCACTACATGTGGAAATGGAGAAGATGTTGCTGAATAAAGATATATCTGAGTAATCGTATACCTGATATAAGAAAGGGCAATTTTCGTTAATAAACAATTTCATTCCAACTGTAGTCTAAAAAGAGTAAAATTCTTCGAATACAGTCCAATAATAATTCTTGAAAAGTCCGTTAAGCGCGATTAAGCGTTTCAGAAGTTCCATTCAAACTACAACGCAAACTGATTTGTGAAGTAAGATTTTTCTCGTGCAATTTATTCCGCGTTTGCGAAGTGAAGTGCGCTTCGCTCTTAAAATTAAATAGAGCGATATTAATGCGAAAGATGATGGGGTCTCCACGCATCTCCCGTTCTTGTCTCGAGGTCAAAAGGCGTGCACGTTCTCGCTCGCAAGCGTGTCCTTGCGCAATAGTAATTCGACCCGTTCTGTCAAGAACGTAACACTTCATTAATTGGAAAGTTGTCCAACGTTGAGAGAAGCATAGCGAGGTGATCGCAATGTACACGCCGGTATCCCGTACAAGTGGAAGTTGGCGGAACTGTTACGAGAGCTTCATTTTCCCCATTTACGAAATTGCAGCGCAGCAAATGTTATTTATCGACGAAAATAATTCAGTTCTGCGTCACAGCTTGTTCTATTTACGCCAATTTTAATTAGAGAAAATGCTACAGTCCTGCGAAAAACAATTCGAAACGATTTCTTTGGGCTATCTTGTCTGTGAAAAAAAGCACGCTTTCTAAGAATTAATTTTTAAGTATTAATTAGATTATATACATATAGTGAGATACTTACGATCTGGTGAAGATTAAATCAGTACGCGCAGTTTAGTAAAATCATCAAAATCTTCGTATCTGAAAAAGAGAGTTTTTACAAACGGCCGGCTCGCTTCAAACACAGCACGTGTATGAAGTTGATCTCGAAGGACTTTGCCTTTTAAGTAGAGTGCTAATTACTCTCGGTAGTGGAGCTAGAGAAGAGTGCGAGATAAAGATCTTTCGAGAAATCCCACGAGTTCCGTGCCGGAAAGTGTTACTTCAGTGACTTCCCACGCAGATAATAATTTTAGTTCTGCATCCATAAATTTAAATGTCGAATAATAAATCGACACTCATATACGGAGGGGTGCTATGACTTTAATTATTCATTCCTAATATGGAATCGACTTTTTTCTTTACTAAATTATCGAAGTGCCAATATTTTTCTAGCTGCAAATTTTTATACGATATTTAGACAAAGATGTCTGATCAGTTTATTTAATTTTAAACAAATTTTGCACTCTTGAAATTTTATTTTGAGCTAAACGTTTTGAAAGAAAAATGAGTTTTTAAAATTGATAAAATCTGTTTTAATATTAAGTAAGTTTTTAAGTTTGATATAAAATGTGTTTTAATATTGAAACACTGATAATCTTGAGGTATCTTGTATATACAGTATCTTGTGTATGTATATTTATTATGTAGCATGCAAAGAATATTTAAACAGTTTTAGACACGGTCTGTAGGCGAAATTTCTTCTCAAAATTCAATTAGATCGACATGAAGCATCAAGAAGCAACGAAGCTTATTAATATGAAACTTACAGGCTGCTAATTTGATAGGCAAAGATACATTTTAAGTTACTCACCAATAAGAATTTTTATATTTTCTCTAATTAATCGGATATTTTATTCATTAAAAATACATAATTTCTTTTATACATTTCAATTAATTCTGTTGATGAAATTTTACACGCTGTAATTGTTACCATCGTCAAATCACATAAATTTTCCATTAAAAAGATATTCTACTATATTAAATTAAAAACCCAAATTAGAGAAAGAGAGAGATATATAAATTAACAAACAAATTGTATATAAACAGGAGCTGAATGCACATCTTCACATTATTTTAAATATTTCCATGTAGTCAAAATTTAAATAGGTCGACTTCGAGGCTTAAAATCGCAGAGGCGAACGTAAAAAATTGTTGAGTTCAATAACAATAGCCACAACGCGGCCAGCGACGTCAGTGAATGTTCAACGATGCGCACG
This sequence comes from Cyphomyrmex costatus, assembly GCF_001594065.2. Taxonomy (NCBI): domain Eukaryota; kingdom Metazoa; phylum Arthropoda; class Insecta; order Hymenoptera; family Formicidae; genus Cyphomyrmex; species Cyphomyrmex costatus. Next base: position 908,664 of record NW_017276855.1, on the reverse strand, counting down.
CAGTGTGGCCCATCGCCAGGTCGTCGCGACTTTTCTCTTCTTCATGGGGCATTGTGCCCGATCGCTTTTACGGAATTGACAATTCAACTCGCGTGGGCTCCTTTGAAAAAATACCCACCGCGCACCCAGACACCAGGCATTGAAGCTACATACATATGCACGTGCTCGCGAGAAACGTTCCAAGCGAGTATTCGAGCTTGTCTCTCGTACAAACCCGTGTATATTTCGCACGATTTAATGACACGGTTGTAACTTCATAGCGCAAGAAATAGCATGCTCCAATTTTCATCGGCGAACTTTTTTATTGGACTTCAATATTTCACAATCCCTGCACTTTGCATGCAATGCCCCACGCTTTAATTTGATCTTTTAATTTCAAGTCTCCATTCTAATTTAATCTTCTTGATGCGTATGTTTTTCTTTTCCAATTAAAAAATTTAAAAATAATACAATTTCAAATACAATTATTTAAATACGATTTAAAAATAACAATAGATTTCGTCACAACGTTTTGTGTTTATTAAATCATTAGTAATCTTACTAATGATTTAATAAACACAAAACGTTGTGACGAATTATCGTATGTTTACAAAAAAGATAAACTCTACAATGTTGATTATTTTATTAAATATAAAAAAATAATCATCTCCCAAGTAGACAATAAGCGGTCTTCAGTTTATCGACCAAAAAATTTTGTAGCACAAATTTTTTCTGATATTTAATAAAATAATTGAGATATAACTATAACATACTGCAGAGTTTGATTCTTTATAAAATATACGTTACTGCTAGGTAGCAAGCTGATGCTATTCGTCGTTATTTTGATGTCAAATAATGTCAATTTACTGAGTAATGATTTGCTAAACACACAAAATCTCGTACCAAACTTTTTTATCACCCTGTATATATGAAATAACTTTTAAACGAATCGAAGGACTGGAAAATTTTTTTCTCAGCTATATTCCCATTTATATGCTAACGAATTGAAATGAAAAGGGTCGTGACTAAGGTATGCGAACGTACGAGAAGGAGTGTCTATGAAGAAATGACCTATTTCTTAATCGACGTGCAGTGGTGACTCGGCGTACGAGAGAACAGCACACGCGTTCTCGGTTGTTGCGTTATCAAGAATTTATTATTCGACCCGATCGAGTAAAAAGTCGATGAATAAGTAACCGTACCTGTGCTTTTTGCGCGACGGCGAGGGCGAATTCTTCGTCGGGCGCGGGATCGTCGGGTGTCATGTTGGTGCCCCCCGCCGCACCGCCGCCGCCAACGGTACTGCTGAGGGGTCTGACCGGACCCCCCGTCGAATATGGCCAATTACCAACGAAACTCCCGCCTCCGATGGAGTCGCGCTTTCCTGAGAAAGAACAGATAACATTATAGAGACATAATATGATGTGTATAACATCTAGGGAGACTTTAAAGGATTGCAGTCTACAGTCGAAATAAAGTGAGAATTAAATACCCGCATTCAACGAGATATATGAGAAGAATGCATCTCCATAACATTTGAATTTCTATTAACGATTTCTAATTATGTAAAAAATGTCGAGTAAGAGACATTTTTTATCTCTAGCTTACACAATTTAATTTAGTGAGACAATTTTGAGTATGGATATTTATTATATTTGTTAGTCACTTCAAATATAATCTACTCTTTAAGATACATCAAGAATTATATGTATATATACACACATTTTATGTGAAGTATACTTATTTTTCACGAAATTAAATATAACTTGGAAAATTATGCGATGTTTCAACGAAAAAATGTTGAGTGGTTATAATCTAAAATGAACAAATCCATTACATAATGTATTAAATAAGCGTTTCTATAATAATTCATATGTGTATAATTTAAATTAATGTTCTCCTTTAATATTCAATTATTTCCCCTTTTTAATCTTTGAAATGTAATATTGTTGTAATAGTGCTCCAAAGTTTCAATAGATGTCAATAAGTTTTTTAGAAAATAGAAATAGAAAAAAATTGTTTTCACATTTTATATTAAATATCTATTAAATAAATTAATATTTCTTCCACATTTTTAAAAAATAAAATATAATATTTGTATCACAATGAATTAACGTTAATCAAAGTGTTTATTTAATTACTAACACATTATCACTTATTTTTGTAGACTTTGTTGTTTCTTTCGCCTTACATAAACGATAGTAAAATATAGAATATACAACTTCATTGTACACAATTTTTAATCTTGAGTAAATAAATATTTGCTTACTAGTATTTGTTTTGAATTTCTTTAGTTTCTCTTTATTTCTTTTACAGAAAGTAAATTAAAATATAATACGTTTCTTTGGTTCAAGATATAATATATAAAATAAAAAGGACCAACATTTAATAGGTAAAGTTTAGCTCACGTTTGTTTCACGTTATTTTTTTGCAAAAACATTTATCACAACATTTAAGCAGTGCTATAAATAATAAATTTATTGTTGTTAAAAAAATATTTGACACAACTTAAACTTTGCGCTATTTATTTCATTATACTTTTTTATTGCCTTTCTCTTGAATGATCTATCGGTTAAAAGTTAATTGAGTTTTATTTGATTCAACGCGAGTATGCAATAAATTTGCAGCTCTGTATTGCAGTGCATATCAATCAGTGCGCTGGTAAAAGAGCGAGGACAAGTGTCACGAGTAAGAGTTATTGCTGCGGAAGAAAATGTGCATATATCCCTCCGATACATTCGCGTGATATATCCTACGGATATCTCTCAGCCATTTGTTAAGCTAACTGTCTTGGTTAATAGCCTTTTGAAACGCATCTCTATCGACTTACTAATAAGTTATACTATATATTTATGAAATGCTTGGTGAAACTATACGAATACATATACTTAAAGTTTCGATAGCAAGGTTTTGCTTAATATTATATTTATACTTTATTTCGCGATTATCAAAAATAATCTTTGCGTTCGATTATTAACTGAAAAAAATCTAATAGCGCACGAATTCGATTATTGGACGCAGTAGCGTATATGTAAAACCGTTGTACACTAATTTAATCTGTGTAAATGTAAAGTGCAGGTATTTTGGATTATAAAATACAGATTTTATTTAACAACGCAACAAAATGTATTGAGGATTTCATGGATTAATCCATTTTTATATTAAACATATACATTCGTTTTACGTTAAATCTCATTTTTAATTTGTGTTCGACGATTTTAATGTGCACTGAGTGTATTAAATCGAATTTGCCATAAGTAGAGATCAAAAATACTTTCAATTGATAGATAATTAAAAGTACGTAAGGGATATAATTATCCTATTACGCGAATATCTGCGATTGCCAGCTTAAATTTCTGTGTTAAATCTCGTAGAGCGAAATCTTACTCAAAGAGACTGAAAATTGAGCCAGTCCTAGCACACTTTTCTTCAAGAGTGGCAGCTTTTCACTCTTTTTCCGAGACTGACTCAATTTTCAGTTTTTTCAAGTGAGATTTCACTTCGCGAGATGCAGAGAGTTGATTTATATTGTTAAAAGTAATTTTTATCAGATAAAAGTCGCTTTGATAAAAGTGCTCCCGATATTTTTGAATATTTTAAAAGCTATCCTTATGAAATTCTAATCGATGAAGTTATTTCATCAGAGTTAATCGCGCTATTATACAGTTGTGATACGCAGCGACTGATTCCATGGCGAATCAAGCTCGAGGATAATTCAAGATGCGACCTTGACATTATGGAGGTGCATGTGGGGTGGAATTAGCGTTGCAACCTTTCACGCGGTTGACGTCGCGTACTGCTGTGCCAAGAGTAATTACTTCCGCAGATTGAATTTGGCGAATCACGTTTCGCATTTCGAATGCGATATAGGGTGCACCACGTGTAATCGTTGGCGTGTCGCGGGAAAGAAAACGGCGCGGCGTTCGGTTAACGAACAAAAATCGATAAACTAAACATAAAGTTCCGCGTACCGGTAAAATTTATATTTAGAAACTGAAGCGTGTGAGTGTGTGGAAAACTCGAGTTACGAGTTTCTTATATATGCGTTAATCACGATGTGACCTAACGTTCCATCACATTCAGGCCGTGACGAGCGCGGCTTTCGGGATCAAGAAGCTCGCCGGCTACACGCCGCCGCCTCCGAGGGCTCGACGAAAAAGCAATTTCGATGCTCCCGATGATCGCCGTACCGTACAAAACTGGTCACGGAGCATCCCACATCGCGTGAGCGCGAATCGCTAACCGCCGAGAGGCAATATGAAGAGGCATTTCCGAGGGTATCGATCAAATAAGTTACTAGATCATGCGCCCGTCCACTCGTCTTAATATTCCATCATCGTTGCGTTCTACATATTATTATAGTTTCGTGTGTGGTGCGCACGTGATCGAGAAACGCGAAGAAACGCTCTATCTCGTTCGCGTTGACGTGATATCGATAATATGGAACGAACGATAAGTGGTGCTTGTCACAAGGTGTGACGCGGATCGCTTGAGAGAAAGAGGCGACATCGAAAGTTCAGTCGCGAGAATTGAAGTTACTTATCGCGCCAATCAAAAAAGATAAGTAACAAAACAGAGGTTACTCTTCCATGTATATACGTGTGACGCAGTTTCATTAATTATAGCTCGTATCTTTTGCGACATATCCCGCGATTCAGAACTTGATCCCTTCGTGTTTACTAGGAACGGAGAGAGTTAACGAAGCGTGATCGTGTGAATCCATGCATGGATCCATCGTTCCGCACGTTTAGTAAATTACCGATACGTTCTACCTATCGCTAAGATAAAATTCGGGGGCGCTCTTCGCACTTGCGAATATTCGTGCGCATCCACGAGAACTTGTTGCGGAACTCAATCGGCCTTGGTGCTGCAGATCGGCTACGTCTTCTCATACCCCGTGAAATCCCGCGTGAAATTTTCGCCACGTGCGTTTTCCTCTTCTCGATGCTGGACTGGTTAACGCTAATTAACGTCACGTGACACCGGAGTGAACGCGCTCATCCGCGACATACCTTTTTTCAAGGAGGCTCCTCGCTTCGTGTGCCGACCCATGAAGCTGGAAAGTAGCTGCATGCTTTTTTTTTCTCTCCGACACTTTCAACACCCCTCAGACTGGATCGCGGCTATCCCGATAAAGCTATATCGACCGGGTCCCGGAAATACGCGCCGCTAAACAGCCACCGGTGGAGGAGTCGTTATTTATCAGAGTCTCTTTCGCTGCACCTCTCCTCATATCATCATCGTTCCCGAAACATCGTTACGAGTGCTCGCGATCGCGGCTTTCCCGTTGCGTGCCGACAAGCATCTCGTTCCACCGGTTTGCATACGCGAAAAAGTCAAGCGAGGAAAATCTCCGCGTCACGATTAATAAACAGGCATCCTCTCTGAGAAGCGACTCGAGAAAAGAGATCCGCATGCAACGCTCTTCAAAACACGTTTCATAAGAACTAAAATAGTTAAATGTTGTTGCTATACAAAATGACTTTTTTCTTATTCAATAAAATAAATACGAACGTTTTCTCTTTCAAAACGCGAAAATTATAAATATTAATAATATTAGTTTTCTCCTTTTTTAATTACGCTAAACGTTGATTCTTCCGACATGTCGGCTCTCGTGACATAAATTTATCTCGAGCTGTGCAACGAGATTCCCTTCGAAAATTTATTCGACTAGAAATCTGAAAGTGAAAAACTATCGAAATACCGTTGGTAGAAAAAATTCACTCGCTATTTAAATCACACAGCTCGGTTCTACGAAACTTTCGTTTGTGGTCGAAACAAACGGCAATATCGAACAGATTCGATCTATATGAAGTCAATTTCATAATTCATTCTCGATTCGTTTGAGAATTAATATTCAATTAATGCCGACGGTATTACAGTGAAGCCCGAAACAACATTAATTAATAATTGCAATTAAATTAATTCAACCACGCGCGTATGGAATTATGAACTGATTAAGCGAACGCGGCGCTCACTTTGCAGAATCTTATCAATTAAACCACGCTGTGATTAATCACGCCGCTAAGCCGTGTCTCGTCACGTCGTTGATCGTTATCGTTGCGGGACAACTTTTCGAGGGATCTGCCGAAGTTACACGAGCGCGCATCATGCGAAATCTCGCGACGATGTAGGGACCGCGAGTACTCGGCGCGCGCGGAAGCACTGAGGAAACACTTCGGTCTTTCCTCCCGATAAATCGCCGCCGAACCGCGTTCCCTCTCGAAGGGACTGTGAAAGTCTCGCGCCTGCGCCACCCTCCGACCACGCTGTTGTCAGAAGGTACCCTGAAATTATCATCCCCGGCGCAATTAATTGACCAATTCCGTTGTGATGATACGACACGCTCCTCGCACGTTCAGTATAAAACAAGAATTTCATTACGATTTATGTGTCTTTCTCGCAACGATCATACGAAATATTAACGTGCTAATGTTAAAGTGGAATGTCATTTATGTATCGGTCTAAACGCTGTACTGAATATCCGTGTAATACATTCATATATTAATATTAATGAATAATAATGAATTAATAGCAGTAAATTAATAAATTAATTATTAATATCGTTAATCTACGTATAATGAGAACGTACGATGGAAAGTATTTCGTTAGTCTCATAACGAAGTTACCGCATACTGAAAAAATGTTTGGTTGGAAATATGGAACAAACCAAAAGATTCTGATTATATCAGAATTCCGGCTATTTTAACTAGAATTTTTGTAGATTTTTTATCAGAAAATTATCTAGTAAAATCTATTAAAATTCTAGTTGATATAACCGATATTTTAATTCGATTAAAATTTTCCGATTTGTCCATTTTCAATCAAACATTCTCTTTTCAGTACAGTTAGAGTTAATTGGAAGTTATAACTTCACTCATTGTTATTTACATTTTAGATGTATTAGATGCATTTTTAGAATTTACATATAAAAATATTATTAAACACTAATTGTAAGATCCAGCTTCAACTGTATTGCTTTTCCCTCTCTTGTTTGATTTATTCAGATATAGCGATCTTATTATTAAATACTTCATGGAGAGAAGGATTTCTTAAAATTTACCCTGAAAATATAGTAATTATGGTACAATACAATAAGTTTAAAGATTTTTTTACGCACTTCAGTAAAATTAATCATACTTATTTTATATTTTATTGTAGTTTTATTAATGAATGTGAGAGATTTACATAAAAATTCTTCGAAATATAATGTTGTCCCACGATTAGGACTATATTTTCAGGGTAAATTTTAAGATATATATAAATATAACTTTCCGTGTTGTGTTAACAATAAATAAAGATTGTCCAGAGAATGACGTTTTTATGCGTATATACATATAGTAATATGCAAAAAGTGAAAGAAACAATTGCTGGATCTATTTCGTGACCGATCCATGGAATATGATTCTTAATTACAATTGATTGTAACGAATGTAACGTGCACGCGTCGCGCCTGGCATTCGCTCATCGCGCAATGCACCTCTCATGTGGTTAATAGCGACGGCAAGTAATTTGAGTAATGGGCCAATGATTACGGCAGCATTAAAGATCGCGCAGTTAACATCCGCGTACGACCGTTACCGTACCGTTAACTTAACATACAAAATCGCCGCTTTGCAGCTGTAAGCGAGCGCGTATTGTTGCGTGTCACTATTAATCTCATCGATAAATTCCTCTCGAAGAGGCGCGAGAAGGACGAAAAGATATGACAGATCGCCGTTAAGGGTCTCGGATTAGATCTTTAATCAAATAAAGATCCATCGATCCATCATGAAATCCTTCCCGAGGACGCAAAGGAATCAATTCCTACGATCGCGCGCGCTGGATTATTATCTTTAAGTGACTCCTAGGTGAGCTGACTCTTAATCGGCATTCACTCCACGAGTTCTCCGTTGGAGAACGAAAACGCGCGGCCGGCGACCGCTGGAAGGTGCAGTGACTCGGAATGCAGTCAGCTTCGACCGGGTTCGGAATCACGTGCATGAAAACGCGCGCGACCTGTGCATTCTCGGTGTGTTGCGTTTCCGTCGCTAAGAAATTATCGTGTTGTTAAATCGATTCGATCTGCTGCACTCGAATATGATGCTTATTTACGATCGCTCGATGTCGCACGACAATTTCGCCGACTATGCAACGCGCGATGCACCGTTGCTTAACGGCATCGTGAGTGCCGGCCGCGGTACAAAAAATTTCAATCTCTGCAAAATGCGCGTTCCGTACGGCACCGACTCACGTCGAGCCTCGGTGTCGATCGTTTCTCATTCCGCCAAGATGTAAGGTCGGAATCAGACTATATACATTGAAGATTGAGATTAAAGACTAAAGATTAAAATTTCACCAATGAGGACAAAGACATTTTGAGTCCTTTTGTTTTTTGATTGGTCAAACTTCAATCTTTTAATCTTCAATCTCATTCTTCAATGCGTAGTCTGATTCCGGCCTTAGAAGGATCTCATAAAGCTGGAATCACACTACGCATTGAAGATTAAAATATGAGATTTGACCAATGAGAATAAAGGAATTTTAGCTTCTATTATTTTGATTGGCCAAATTTCAATCCTTCAATCTTCAGTCTCAATCTTTAATATATAGTCTGATTCTGGCCTAAGGAAATGTCGTTCACAAAATTGACACGAAAAGAAAAAGTCGCACCCCAGGTAGAACACGGAATCACATCATAGGACGTCATTATATGACTTCGAGTGAACATCAAAGTAAACTTATCAAGTGACAATTAAGGTTATGATGAGATTTTTACGATGTTATTATGACTTCTATGTTTTACCTGGGGGAAACGTTCGAGGTCTATCGTTTTTAATTTAAGAACTCAACAAATAGTATCTAACAATAAGGTATACTGATCATAACGGCCGAAGTTGGATTTTTAATGCTTTAAATAATGCAATGTGAATTATGTATATATGTATACTTGTGGCGTCGAGTGGCTCACCGCTCGGTGCGATTAATTCGCGATTTGTAGAACCCGAGTTCAATCCCACGTGCGCCGAAACGCGATTTTTCGCGTTTAATGAGCCAAAAAATGGCTCCACCTGGTGATCAAAAGATCTATGATCATCAGCGCCGTTCGGATTCGGCGTTAAATTGTAGGTCCTATACATCAGTATATACATCAGTATATATCAATAGATATATGTCTCTAATATCTGACTGAGGTAGGATTCTGTGGATCAATCACCCACAAATCTGAAAACAATTTGATTCGAGAAACGAATATAGGCCTCGGACAAAAGTGGAAGAGGCCTGTAGACGTCCTATGCTTCACATGAGGAGATAAAAGAAGTCATCATCATCATGTATGTATATTTGCATATGTACTATATTTGTAATTATTTGAATTGCGCGCCGAAAATGTTTCCAGACTTAAAACACAGCTGAACTACTGAAATAATTTCACAATAAAAAATGTTTTGATGCGCAGTTTTTAATTTGAAATCTGCACACGGAACGCTAAATACAGATCTTAAAATAATTTTGTGTTGAACTATCAAAATATGTAGGACACTAAAATTGATTACTAGAATGCGTCAAAACGTTTTGTAGTATTACTTTGATCATGCTTGAACGGCCTACATTATCATTTTAATAGTCTAATAAAATTATTTTTAAATCTGTATCAGGCAAAATGTTTAAATACTTTCGAAAAATCGTTTTGAGAGAAATGTGGGTATCGGATATGTTCTTTACATTTAAATTGCTTTCTTAATTGCGCGCGTCGTATGAAATTCAGCGTGTGTTCCCTTGGCCGGATTTCTCGCTTTTACTCGAGCGATGCAAAAGGTAAATGGATGTGGAACAGAACGGCAGGCGGTAGCTCCGCTCGTCGTCGTTGTCGCCGCTGTCCCGTCATCGTCTCGCTTCCTTTTCTCTCGGTTTTATTTGCTCCTCGGGACAACATCTGTCTTATGCCTCGGCCTGCACCGCCGCGTTACGCTGCTACAGGCCGTACATAACGCCGCCCGACGACGCTGACTTTATGGTGCAAGGTGCATTGCCAGTGAAAGAAAGAGGGAAAGGAAGAAATAGAGAAATAAGGAAGGAGAAAAAGAGAAAGAGAAAGAGCTTCGGAGAATCATCTGGAGAAAAAGGACTTGAAGGCGACCGGAAAATACCGGGTGTCCGAGGAGGCTGCGACTTGCTATCCGACTCTCTCTCTCTCTCTCCGTAAAGAAATTCCAGATGAATGAAAAACTGGAATGACTACATAATGTATAGGATTTATAATTTTGTACTTGAATATTGCGCAACTTGAAAAATCAAGTAGTACAGAACGTGTACAGAAAAAACGATTTTTTGCTGAAAACTTAAAAATTTTAGTTAAATACTGATCTAAAAATAATTTTGAATTATCAAAATGGTTATGTAGGACGCTCAAATTGGTTGCTATAATAATATTAAAACGTCTTTTGCAGCATTGCTCATATCATTGAGTTTCTTACATATCATATTATTTTAATAGTTCAACGAAATTATTTTCAACTCTGTATATATATATATACCTAAATTTTTAGGTATATATTTTTAAGTATTTTTAGCAAAATTCGTTTTTTCCATATAAAACCTCGAAATATAATGTCCTGGAAACCGCATATGATAGTATAAAAAAAATATAAACACCAGACTGGGAGAACGACGGTAATCGAAATGACATCTTCTTCTCGTGGCATTCTAACGTTCTTTACGGCGACGAGAAACATATGAGATAACATACGAGGGAGAAAAAAAGAATGCCGTAATTAATCCTCGGTCTTTTAACGGCTTCTCCACGATTATCGCGTACAAGTAATTCCCAAATCAACTACCTGAGGACGGAGATCCGTTTGAAGGCGGTACATTCCGGAGGTTTAGAAAAGCCACCGGGAACCTGTTCTCGTTTTGTCGAAAGAAGCGGAGAGGGTTCCGACTGTTTCCCACCATGGTTACGTATTTACATATTTACATAGACGTATGCGCGTCTGGTCCCCATGAGTAGTATTTCTGAAACTGAACTGTCCGGCTCTAAAAATATGCCCGCGCGATTTACGCGTGGCTCTCGTAATTATTAATGTTTCTTCAGCGCACAGATACTTGATGAAGAAAACGATAGAAATCTTTCAATAACGAATTTTTGTAACCTCTCGGTCGACGTAATATTTTTCGCAATTTAATAGACGTCTATTTGGCATCAAAATTTAATTATGATATTATTTTTCAGTCAGTAATTTAGTTGCTTTTAAGTCTGATAAAATTTTCGGCGCGCAATTAAAAGTATCAATTTTATTCCGTCTCTCTCTCTCTCTCTCTCTCTCTCTCTCTTTGTTTCTCTCTAATCACACATCCATCTATAACATTCTACATTACTGTCGTTAAATTGTTACGCGTACGAGAGAAAATGTGAAATTATTTTCACGTTTCCACGAAAAATATCATCAAAGTATTGTAATTCAAATGTCATTAAGAATCCATTTGTATACTAATGTAGATTAACTTTAATCACAGTCCAATCCTACTCTTTATTTCTTTCTAATTTTAAGAATTAACCAAAAATAAAGAATAAATTAAACCGAGATTAGGATTAATCCGCATCAATAAAAATAGACCTAAATATCACAGAATCGAATCTCAAAGTAATCGCGTAATAAAGATTTCTGATATACATTTAGAAATTATCGGCTCGTCAGAGTTAATTGGAGTCACGCGTCGTTTATCGCGATTATCGGTCCGCCAAATGGCACCCGGAGGGGTCAACGCACCCCGTATTCGCATTGTCTTAAAAATCTCTATTACTGCGAGGGAGTTCAAGATCAATGTTAAACAGATGCGGGAAGTATCAGAGCGAGAAGCGAAGCGCGATTCACGTGGCGTGACGCCGTGACCGCGACCTGTTGAAAAAAGAAAGAAGATATCGCGAGGAAGACGGGGCCTCGAATCCTTTCCATCTTGTTACGACCAAGTGGGCTCGATGTCGTAACGCTCCAAAAATCAAGCCGCGTAACAATCGACGGAAATTTGTATTTTTTCCGTCTATCGAAGCGCTGTTGCTCAAATAACGATAAGTTTCGTGATAGTTGCAGATGAAAGTCGAATACTTTAGTATACTATAAATGACGATGGTAGATAGATTTGAAATTGTAATTCAATATCACTTTATATGTGAAACCAAATAAATTGAAGATTTCAAGGCCTCTTTTATGAAACATTTTATGATGTTTTAAATATAAATTAGTACAGCATTTGATTCCAATATTTTGCGCGGTTGCAAAGTATCGGTAAGCGATCTTGTCAGCTGGCACCTTTCTCTCTATAATTTTAAAAGGCAAGTTGTGTCTAACTATAGCATTGGCGTACATTCAAGAGAACACGTGAAGTTTTTAAATATTTGACATGTTTATCTGTTAAACGCGCGCGAGAGCACGTAAAGTTTTTTACAATTTTGAAAATATTTTCCTCTCATTCATTAATATTATTCAGTATGTATGTTTCACATTTTTCAAATGTGTCAGTAGAATCTTATTTTATCTTTCGCCACATTGTTCTCTGAACTTATTAATTATTTATTTTAATGATCTTCTCTCCATTATTGAATTACAATTTTTTTTCTATTCTTCAATTAAGTTCCACATTTTTCTCTACTTTCGAATCTTTTACGATGAGAAATAAGTTTGGTAATTTTAAGACATTTTGCGTAAACGTTGTATACAAGTCAATGCACTCAGAAAAAAAATCCAGGGCTGTATAAAGACGTGTATAAAACGCGTGTAATCGGCACGATTTATAATTGTTATCACTGTAAGTCTCGTTCTCTCAGGGCGCGTGTAAAGTACAAATTATCAAGTTACGTAAAGATCTTTCGTTTCACGGGACAACCTAACGAGCTACGAGAACAGGCGCGGATCCAGCGGAGCCCAAAGATAGCAAAAGCGCATTCAACTAGGCGAGGCAAACAAGCAAATAAGATTTCACGGTGGTGGCGAAGGGACGTTCCCGGGCGCGATAATCCCTCTGCGATCCCGATGAAGAAACGGAACGGAAACGGAGGGCTCTCTCTCTCTCTCCCTCGGGTACGTCGAGCGAGCGCATACCTGGTCGCAGTGGCGTCGCTTCGCGGCGGCGGTGTTACTCCCGGGGTCGCGTCGCTCATCGTCCGGGTCGGCCTGGCCGGCGGGCACAACTCTTCTCGCTCGTGGAGGGCACGCGACGCCCCGCAGTGGCCTCGGCCGCGCACACGAGACGAGAGGGCGATTAAGATAGAGCGAGCGTACGTTTTTTCCCTGGCGGTTTCGCCGACGATAACGGCCGTCCTCGGCCGCGAGCGCGGCAACACTGACCTGCCACCACCGCGAGAGAGAGGAGAGAGGACCGCGACCGGATAACAGAACCTCTCTCCTCCGGGTTCCTCCGGCTATGCTACTCCCTACTCTCCACTCGTACTTCTCTTCCTCTTCGCCGTTTTTCACACATCTTACCTTTCTCTCTCTCTCTCTCTCTCTCCTCGTTTCTCCGCGGGCGTTTCTTCTCGACGAGTATAAGAGAGACAAGGTGCCACCACTCATCTACTCTCTCGTGTCCTAGAAGAGACCTGGAGAGTCTCGCACGGAAGAGAAATGCAAAAGTTTAGAAAGAGGGACGTGCAGTATATTTTTTATTTTCTAGAGAATCGGTGTTCTCCGTTGACAGGAATAAATACCTGTCAACTTCAACCTCTGATTAACAATGGATTTCTGAGCTTTTTTTTATTACTTTTGATCCCCCGACGTGTATAAGGAAGACTGAAAAATGGACTTTCTCATCTCGCGTACTCGTAGGAAAGCCGGAAAAATCCGGAAGGGGAGAGAAATAATCTCTTGGCAATTTCGCCGGGGAAGACATGACGTCGACAGAAAGAGGGCACCTCTCTCTCTCTACCACTCTTACTCTTCGAATTTCTTTTTCGTTTTTTTCGTTCATAAAGAGAAGCGAAAAGTAGACCCCGGAGGAAAGGGGAAATTGAGTAGCATCGACAGAAGGAGGACACGGTTCTTTTTGCTTTTAATCGTAGCATTTAAGTTTCTTTTTCTCACTTTAAGTCCATAAAGAGTATCAAAAGATTCTCTTCGATCTGACCGGTTATAAGAAGACGGAGCACCGAAAGAAAGAGGGCAGATTATTTCTTACTTTTAATTGTACCCTCTGAGTTCCTTCTTTATTTTGAATACGTAAACAAAAATCGAAGAGAGAACTTCTTCGAGTCAAGACCGCCAGTTTAGAAAAAGGTATGAGGTATCGAAAGATTATACGCTTGTTTTCGAATTGTAACTGAGTTTTCCCAGGTTTTCCTTATTTATTTTGGATTTCCTTATTATTAGCTCGAATAGACAGACAACGAAATAACATCAATATAAAGAAGACATCGCTTTTTCTCTCTGCGATTAATCCTCTTTGTTATTTTTAAAAAATTAATTACTTCGTATCTTTAAAAAAAATTGCAAAGATTATTTATTAATTTTCCAGCTCGTTTCTAATACGCCGTGTTGACGGAAATGTGGGTTCGATGTAACGTAAGCAACTAGAAAACAGATGACCGATGAGGAAGTGTCCGACGAGACACTTCGCTTGTTGCCAGTGAAGCCTGAGAAAAGAGCAATGCCTGCATGCGGATCATTGACTCCTGATAAAGCCCCTTTTCTACCTTTTCCGCAATGACGTGTTACAATATACAGAGAGAGAGAGAGAGAGAGAGAGAGAGAGAGAGAGAGAGAAGTACGGATTTTTATGAAAGCTGATGAGCCCCACAATTAGCTTCAGCTTCAGATTATTGAAGTTTAACTTCATATAAGTTAAAAATATATACACTAAATTTCATGTAAAATAACAGAAGCAAATTTCAAGCAGGTGCATTAAAATCGTTCAATGTTGTCAATGAGCATAAAATTACAAGTAACTTAGATTTAACGATTTCAATGTATCTGCTTGAAATTTGCTTCCGTTACATTTACATGAAATTCCATGTCTTTTTTAACAGTATATACTGTATAAACTATAGTAAACAATACATCAATTTTCATCTTAAATATATTTTTAAATCTTAATAAAATAAATATATTTATCATACATGTATACATAAACATATAAAACGAGTATATATAAAAACGATTTTATTGAAATATCTAAAAATTTAGCTGAATACAGATTTAAAAATAATTTTAATAATACGTCAAAATAATTATGTAGAACACTTAAACTAATTACTAAAATACATTTTTACGGCGTTGCTCATTATTGCTATGTATAATTATTTTGATAGTTCAACCCGTGAGAAAAAATATATATAGATTTAATATAATTAAATATAAATTTTATTAAAATTTAATATAATATACTTATTAACAATTCCAATAAATGTGGTTTTATTAAAACTTTATATAGATTTAATTTGGACTATATAATGATCCATATTAAGTTATTAATTCAACTTATTAAGACCTTATTAAAACTTATTAAAACTTGTTAAGACCATATTAAAACATATTAATTCAACTTATTTAAAACTTATTAAGATTTAATTAAATATATATAAATTGGACATTAATAAGATTTAATAAGGACTTATAATATAACCTATATTAAAAATATATATTTATTTATAAGGTTATATAAAGACTTTATAAATTCTTTATATGAATTTTGATGAATCTTTATAAAGAACTTATAAGACTTTTATTTAGAATATATAAATGTCTTTTTCGCGGGAATAAAATTATTTTTAGATCTGTCTAGCTAAATTTTTAGATATTTCAGAAAAATTGCTTTTTTAATTTAATATAAATTTTTTGTTCCTGTAAAAGAAAAAATATTTCTGCTTAAATCTTCAAATTCATAGCTAACACAACTTTACAAAATGTACTGTATATCGCAAATATTATATATAATCTTGTTCGTAAAATGTGTATTAAAAAAAATACCGTCGCTCAAAAATATTCCTCATTCCTCTAAAGATAGACGAAACTGTCGCGGAACATGCAATACAGTTTTTTAATGACAAGGTTGCGCCAAGATATTCCTCATGAATTCTATACGGCAAGTAATTCATGTAATTGCGGTCTGAATTCATTAAAATCAAAAGCGTAACTCGTACGATGTGCGTAATCAGAAGGCAGCGCAGATACATACAACACCCCACGTGCTCTGGGTCGTTTCTACGTGTTGGCGTGATGTCTAGTATGCATCTAAGTGATTTATCAGCGAGTATTCTGCTCGTACAACGTCATGCAATATTCACGCTTTATCGTTATATTCGACTCATGCTTAACGTCCCTACAAGATTTGGCTGTACGAATTTACACGCAATTAGTTTGCGCGTTCTCGTGTGTACGCACGTGACCGGATCGATCAATAATCTTGCGAGTTCTAAAGTTCCGAAGGCGAGTGAGCGTTATGGCGTCATGTAAATGTCGGGTCCACGCGTTCATATCTATCTTCGACATATACCATATCGCATATTTATTGCGCAACAGAAATGGCAGCCGTGCTGCAGAGAATCTTGCGCGGTGAGAACCACTTGTATAATTTATATGGAAATACTATTCCTCTTTCGAGTGCAATTTCACTGATCGCGTTAAAGCTAGCAGATAATGATGTACTTTTCGCCGCGGTGGAAAATAGCGATGCACATTAACCAGCACATGTAGATGTACAAAGTCGCCCCCGCTATGGTTTTACGTTATATGTATTTATAGCGTATTTACATCGCTCACGCGCTGCTTTAAATACACATTAATTATTACACGCGGAATTACTTTTTCTTTCAATAAATCGCATGCACTTTCGAGTCGTTGACGTTTACATTTCAGTTAAACGCACTGATCGTCATATCGTGTCAATTTTCACTCGTTATAGACTTCTCACCTTGTTTCACGTCTGACCTACTTTTATTCGTACAAATTTTTATTTTTAACTCCAAAAACAAGTTTTAATTAATCTCGCTGCTGCTCGAGTAACTAATCCTCGCGAATAATATTCAGCGTCCCAAGAATGGAACCGATCGGCATCGAATGACGTCAGATTATTGACAAGCATCTTCTTTCCTCTCTGTGTAAGATTCAATGTCCACTTATTTTTTGCCTGTATATATATATATATATATATCGTACAACTGTCGCTTCGACTTTCTCACTTCACATAATTTCACCCATGGCGCGCAAGTACCGTTCTCGGGCTTCACCCTCTCGCAAAGAAAATCTACGTGATCGCACCTTCGCGTTATACATTTTCTTTTCTCGGCCATTCGCGACTATAAGCAGGTCAGAGAATTAGAAGAGCCCTCTCTTGATCGAGTTTGATTCTTACCTGGAGCGTGGTGTGTGTGTGTGTGTGTGTATCGGAGGGGGTTTTCACATCACGTTCCCGCGTAACGGCTGAAAGCCCTCTCTATATATCGGTGACGTCGCTTTATCGTGATGGTTTTCTTCTGGTACTTGTACGGGACATATAGCGCTACCGTGCACCGGGAACAACGCATTGTTACGTCCGTCAGCTGCTGCTCCGTACCGCTCCAAACCGGCATGCTCACCGGGGGAGCAAGAGGGGCGCGAAGCTGGCATGAAAAGAAGGGTACGACGCGGGGGCAACCGTCTCGACGAGAGGGACGAAGTCGTGGAAAAACACGAGATAGAAAGAGAGAGAATAGGGAAGGGACGGCTGTCTGATGACGCACAATACGAAGCTGGATCTAATCTCGTTCCAATTAATAGCTTTTGTTTCAAATGTGAAATAATTAATTGCCGGAATGTAGATATTCCGTTTCTTGTAGCGAGAAATATATGTGAAAATAAAAGAGGAAGAGGAGGGGGGAGGAAAGAGGAGAAAGCTAAAGAAAAGTTAAACGCAAATTATCTTAATTTGTAAAATACGGGTGCCATTTCGTCGCGCGATTGGTTCTTAAAAACAGGTCCGCTAAAAGGTAATCAGAGATGACAAACTCGTCATTCCCGCCCAGAACTTTCATCGGTAGAAAGTGAGGATTTACGCGTCGAGTTAGATATATTCTCACGATTTCTGCACGCTTATTTTAACGTCTTGAACGCTTACTATACACAGTTTCGCTTAATTACACAGTTTAATTGCGCGATATGCAAGTTGCAGGTGCAAACGACGACGCGGCATTTGTAGCGTAACGTCACACTGTACTAGTATCTATATTATGCAGAATGTTCTACTTCTATAGCGGAGATTAGCCGGTAAATGAGAGAATCCTCTATTATTCTGAAGATAGAGAGAAAGAGAGAGACCTCGATTCTCAGCAAAAACATATCTATTAAACAACAAGTATATCTATTCTTTACTGCGCAGAAAATATTTTTCTTAGCAAAAATATACGTTTATATAATTTCGTATTCTTGCAGAAAATGTTAATTGTTTCGCGCAAATATATCTATTTTTCGTTGTATAATAGTTATTCTCTTGAAACTGAAATTTGTAATAAAAATTTGAACATTTGCAATCTTGTTCTAAGCAAAAAATATAATTCTTGTAAAAAATAAATAAACAATAAGGTTTTGTCGTTTATTTATATTTATATTTATTTTTTTTTAAGTTTTTTTTTTGTTTCATGTGATCAATGTGTTATTGAAGAAGACTTCGTAAAAGTAGAAATTAGTAGTAGCAACAACGGTAAATTCTTCACGTACTTATGTTATACATGTAGACACGACCTCATGCTGGCAGAATATCCTTGAGTTTTGAGCAGATCGCCTAAAAAATTAATTACGAGAACGTGTATATAATGTTATAATTTAGCTTGAATGAGAAACGCGTTTAAATTTAGTAAGCACTTTTTCGATCACTGTCCTCTACTTCTTCTTCTTATTCAATAAGTTAAGCGATGATGTCAAAATTAGTTCTCGGTGAAATTATCAAGTGAAGAGCTTAAGCTATATACATGTAGATATTGAGTCTTAAAGATTGAAATTTATTCTCACGAGAGTAAAAATAAAACTCATTTAAAAGTTATACAATACTTTGCGATATAAAGCTGTATGTATTATATGTATCATAATTTTGCTCACAAAATAAAAAATAATTAATAAAGTTTTATTTTTATTTTTTTTTAATTAAAATGTTGTAAGTTAAGCTTCTTCACTTTTATCTTCTTTACTTTGTTCTTGGTTTGAAATTTCGAACTTATTAAGTTGTAGGAATTCTTGGAATTTTAGATAATGTAATCTCTATTTATTATAGTTTTTTTTTTTAAATATATTATTAATGTTCGTTAAATCTTTACATTGATATTTTTAAAATTAAAATTCTCAGAAATATGATCTTTAGAATTATTTTTATTAGCGCGCAATGGAATAAATATAGAAGGATATTGACTGCTTTCCTTTTAAGAAACATGGTCGCTCTATATCTTCCTTGGAATTCAATGAATAATAAAAATAGAATAATCACGTTTATATCACCTAAAAAGAAGATGACGATTATCAGAAGGTGACTTATTATTACGAATAATAAAACAAATATTAAACCAATTTATAAGTGGATCTTGTATCTAATTACAAGCAATTAATGTTATATTTAACATAATGCATATACTTTTAATTATTTCTTTATAGGTACTATTTTGAACATATATAGTACAATTATTCAAACGAAATAAGATTTGAATCTAAAATTTTCAAGGTTCATGTTTTTAGTATTTTCCTGTTTGATAGTATTTATCCTTTAGTATAATGTCCTCCGTATAATGAGGTCAGGATTACTAAACTTGAATCACGAAATTGAATTGAAAATTTATTTCGTAGTGTTGTGCGTTTATACGCGTAAGTATAAATAAAATATGTAAATATTAGACACATAAACTTAACATAAACAATATGTAAATATTCTAGGTAAATATATAATCTTATTAAAATATACGGCACACAATTCTGGTATTTTTATATATCGTTATTTATTTCTATTTACAAAACGTATTCTTCTTATTTTTTCTCTCTATGAAGCGATAACGGATAAAAATAGGTGCACAGTTATCATCTGTAAGTAAAATCAATCGCAACATTACCCATAGAAACTTAATTATTGACAGATCTATTTGCACAGTCGTTTGCCGATACAAGGGAAAGATGTCCTTAGTTCTTTAAAAGTCTATCAGGAGCAAATATCGATCCATTTGTTTACCGAGGTCGTCTGCTAGCCCGACATTCCCTGACGTGTTTCGCAAACGTTTGCGAATTATGCTGTGAAAAACGCCCGCGTTTATGTGACTGCTACAGGCGAAAATACAGGCGGATCCGCGATGCCGGGGACCGAAGTTAGTATATATATCCTATACGATATGTATGTGCCAAGCAGAGATAGATTCTGACATTTTGACATTTCGAACGTGAAGCTCGCTCGATTATGACAGTAACCGAAACAGGGACAAGAGTTTTACGACGTGTCCAATATTTTATTTTGTATTAATTGAATATTATTGATTAATCATTATTATGTAATAATTATTTATTTACTAAATTAATCCGCTATTATTTGTACAGCGATAGTATTAAATTAAAATCCACATATAGTAATCTAATCTTCCTTTTTTTTTTTTACCTTTGTATTATAATATACGTTTAATTAACGTATCAGAAATCATATATTTTTAGAATAAAATAACGCCCTTTAGAATGTTAGCTTCATCTTTACATTACATTTATTGTACGTAGGACAGCACAACGGAGCTGGGAGAAATAGAGAATGTCAGGGTGGTGGTGCGAGTTCGACCATTGAGCAGCAAAGAATTTGATGGCCATTGCAAAAATATAATAGATGTGGATACCCTGAACGCCGAGATCACTATAGAAAATCAAAATGCAGCTCAGGGAGAGCCACCAAAAGTCTTTTCCTTCGACGCAGTATTTGACACGGATTCTACTCAGGTGGATATTTACAATGAGACTGCTAGGCCTATAGTGGACAAAGTGCTGCAGGGCTACAATGGAACGATCTTTGCGTATGGCCAAACTGGTACTGGCAAAACTTATACCATGTCCGGTACTAAGACCTCCCCACAAGCCAGAGGAATCATTCCAAACACGTTTGCTCAGATCTTCGGTCATATAGCCAAAGCCGATGAAAATCAAAAGTAAGGCATCATACATACTTGTCTCATCAACAAGATTTGATATGCAATAAAATGTAGGCTTTCACTGTTTTACGGAATAATATTGTAATATTGTTTTTACAATTCTATGAAGCAGATACCTTGACACAATTTATACTATTATAATGGTTGAACATAGAGATATACCTTTCTGAGTAAATTGAATTTATTTATCAGATATTAATATACAAATGATTATTGTTAATAGATTCCTCGTACGCGCGACGTATCTAGAGATTTACAACGAGGAAGTTCGGGATCTGCTTGGTAAAGATCAAAATACTCGATTGGAGGTGAAAGAAAGACCGGACATTGGAGTGTTTGTGAAGGATCTGAGCGGATATGTGGTGAACAATGCCGACGATTTGGATCGCATTATGTCTCTCGGCAATAAAAATCGTGAGTAACAATAATATTGCCACAAGTAGATAGCGATAGATAGCAAATTGGGTAACTGTTCCTATTAGTGTCTGTCTCTATTAGTGTGCTTTTATATTTCAATAAGTGATAAAGAAAACTAGCTAACACTACAATAAATAAAAAAAGTTTTTTCATTAAGCTAAATTATTAATGTTACGATATATATATTAAAAAGATAATATTTTATTTTTTAACTATTAAAGTATTTTAAACATTTCTTGAAAGATACGAGGAATTTATGTGAATCCAATAATACATACCGCAAAATTTTAAACTTGTCCCTATTAGTGTATTCTGTATTGGAGCTGAAAACGTTGTTATATGAGTGTACATTAAAATAAGTTTAAATCAAAATAATGATTTATGTAATATTAACTTAAACAATTTGCTTAAATTTATTATCTATTTTAGTAACTATATATTAAAATGAGTCAAATGCATGTAGATACACAAATTGGAGGCACATTAATAGAGTCATCGCTGCTTGGAGAACTCACTAATAGGGACAAAAACATGTTTTTTATTTTTATCAAAAACATTTTATGAAGTATTACCATTTTTTAGATTAAAGAAATAGTATAAGAAAAATAATTCAAAAACTAATAGTGATTTTAAGCAGATAAAATTAAAGCTACAATATATATTTAATAATTAATTCAGTAATAAATAAATTGGCTTAGAGATACATTAAAGAACAATTATCCTGATATGTACATATATAATACTAAAAGTAATCCTGAACTCATGAGTACAGGTGTTGTTGGGGCGACTGCCATGAATGTATCCAGCTCTCGGTCCCACGCAATATTTACAATTACGGTTGAATCTAGTCAGATCGGTGAAGATGGAGAGCAGCATGTGAAAATGGGGAAGCTTCATTTGGTGGATTTAGCTGTACGTATATCAGTGTTATGTGATCTAATATTATTTCTCAAATATAAAATTTTCTAGATATTTTCTTATCTACATGCGTTCTTATTTACCTTTAATTTTTAGGGATCAGAAAGACAAAGTAAGACAAAGGCAACGGGTCAGCGGCTTCGCGAAGCCACTAAGATTAACTTGTCATTGTCGACATTGGGGAACGTAATATCTGCGCTAGTTGACGGACAAAGCTCTCACGTGCCTTACAGAAATTCCAAACTGACTAGATTGCTGCAGGACTCGTTGGGCGGAAATTCAAAAACGTTGATGGTAAGTGATAGGCATTTCATACATTTCTTATTATAAATAATTACAAATATATATTACTAGTTTTAGTAAGTTATAATATTAGTAATTTATAATATTATAATTATACAATTATTTTCACAATTAAAAAATATATAACATCCCTCAATAATAATCCTTAATAATCATCTCTGAATGTCTAATATTATTAATATCGTGATTTCAGTGTGCGAACATTAGTCCAGCAGATATAAACTACGACGAGACTATAAGCACTTTACGTTATGCGAATCGCGCAAAGAACATCAAGAATCGTGCGAGGATCAATGAGGATCCCAAGGATGCTTTGCTTCGTCAGTTCCAAGTTGAGATCGAACAATTGCGCAAACAGTTGGAGGAAAATGGCGCGGAGCTCTCGGAATCCGAGGATGAGTCCGAAGATTTGGAGGAATCGAGAGAAACGAAGCGAGAGAAGAAGGCTCGACGTCGAAGGAGTCAAATGATGTCGGTGGAAGAGTTGGAGAACAGAGATATAGACTCGACAGAGAAGGTTGATAAGGCTGAAAGAGACGATAAAAGTCCAGTGGATAAAGACGTCATAGAATTGAAGAAGACTCAGTAAGTTTAAAGTGTAGTTCTGTTAAAGTAAACTAAATAGAATAATATATAACGAGTAATTAAATTTGTAATATCAAATGAATAAATAATTAAAATATACGGATGCTCTTAAAATTAAAAGTGTCCTAATTTCAGGAGCGAGAAGGAAGCGCTGCGAGAGAAAATGCAGAATTTACAAAATAAAATATTGGTAGGTGGCGAAAATCTATTAGAAAAGGCGGAGGCTCAGGAACAATTATTAGCTGCTGCGGCGGTCGAACTCGAACAACGGAAGAGTCATGAAGAACAATTGAAGAAAGCCATTAAGGCAAAGGAGGCAGAACGCATCGATATCGAGGAGAAATACTCCTCTCTGCAGGAAGAAGCGGCTGGAAAGACGAAAAAATTGGCGCGCGTATATACGATGTTGATGTCTGTCAAAGCAGAGCTGTCCGATCTACAGCAAGAACATCAAAGAGAGATGGAAGGTCTTCTGGAGGGTGTACGAGGAATTGGCAGAGAGTTGCAGCTGCAGAATCTCATTGTGAATCATTATATTCCCGTGCAGTATCAGGTTTGTATGGAAGTATTTTCGTGCAGTTTTCTTGAAAATGTTTTAAAATATATTAATTAAAAAGAAATAAAAGTTTTAAATATTAATTTTTCAATTAATCAAAAGAGATTGATAAGGATCCTTTCTGAGAAGTATTGATCGAAGTTAATATAATTTTACGAATACATTAAATATATTTGTTTAAATATATCCCTGCACTTTGTATCTTACAGACAATGATCAAGAAATATGTTCATTGGAATGAGGATATAGGCGAATGGCAACTGAAGTGCGTAGCGTATACAGGGAATAATATGCGCAAAGCGCAAACCATATCGCCGGCAGGGAATCCTAAAGATGTAAGATTATTCATTTCGTCATATTCATTCTAGAAAGGAGACATAACAAATTTTTTTGTTATTATCCAAAACTAATCGAAACTTTATAATCAAAATTTCGATCTAACAAGGAAACACAACCAACTGTCCTCTTCCGATTTTGATGAACTTTTAGTATATTGTTTTATGGATAAAAATAAGAGATACGTATTTCTTTTATATCGGCTAAGTCACACTTCTATTAAAAAAATTGATTTTTTTTCTTTCAAAGCGAATATCATTGAAAAAACTATAAGAGATAGGAAAAATTTTTCAGAATAAAAATTGAACAGCTTCAAATGTACTTTAGAACTATAATTAAAAAATTTATTTATTATATTTCTAAGTAGTAATTATATTACTTTTTCTCTAATGTAGAAATGTGAAAAGTGAAAATTTTTTGTATATATATGTGTATAAGCACATACATACATACATAAAATTTTTCACTTTTGACGTGTCTGCTCTAAGGAAAAAATTACATGATTGCTACCCTAAAGTACTCTTAAAGCCGTTCAATTCTCATTATGGAAAATTTTTTCTATTTTTTATAGTTTCGACGATATTCACTCTGAAAAAAAATTGATTTTTTTCAAGAGAAAGTTTTCACCCCTTTAACATGCGACTCAGTCGATATAAAAAAATATATATCTCTTATTTTTGTCCATAGAACAATATCGAAAAAATCAAATCTGATCAAAATCGGAGGGCCACACTTGGTTGTATTCTCTTGTAAGTACATAACATAAACATCTTTTTACATTTGCAGACAATGCCGCCAGACATGTCGAACATATATCTCTCTTACAACATCGGGATGGACAGTACGTTTGTGCAACCGAAGAAAGTGCGAAGTCGTTCTGGCGTCCCCAGACCAACTACCGCGCATCGACGAACACCGCACTAAACACGAAGATTTTCGATCGTGGAATCACAAAGGTTTATCTTTTGTCACATTTTTATAAATCTATTTTTTGGTAACTCACCACGCATCCATGTTTGTTCGCGCAAACGTGCGGTATATTTGCATCAATGTACTCGTATCGGCTTGGTGCGATTAGATAATAACTCATTTTCGGTTTCGCGAGAAAGAAAGAGATAGAAAGAGTGAGAGAGAGAGAGAGAGAGAGAGAGAGAGAGAGAGAGAGAGAGAGAGAGAGAGAGAGAGATGTTTCGTATAATTTTTAAGATATCTCGACTCTCTCTTCTTGTTTTTATACAGATATAATATGTGAGAAAGTGGCTAATTATATCGTAATTATGGTCGAGGATATAATTTAACATTGGTCACAAACACAGTAGACGAATCCAAAACTATTTAAACATATTCTTTATTCGAAGAATTTTATTCGAACACTTTGGAGCACGCCATAGAAGACACAAGTATTTTCCGAGAGTATTCAGTTTTTTATTTATAAGATATGATATAGCAATATTTCAACAAAGTCACAGATCGTATGTGTTGAAATATTATTAGAAAAATATACATTTTCGTGTTGATAATATACGAGAGAGATCATTCTGATAATATTGTAGAAAATGATACGAGTCCATTAAAAAAGTGAAAAAACAATGCTGTACCTGTGGAATGAGAAAGATTTCAGAAACTCGACGTATATAAAAAAAGTCATGATAATATAAGGTGTAGTAAAAAGAAATCCATTATTTTTCCAATAGATGGCTTTAGTAATATCTGTATCTCGCGTTGTATAAGTGCGATTGGATTACGCTAGATGACGTTAGAAAGATAAGATTTCGTACTAAAAAAACTGCTCAGACAGTTTTGTGATTGCTCGACTCAGTATTGTTTGAGCACGCGTCAAAGATGGACACCAGCAAAGAGAAAATACGCCATATTTTACAGTTTTTCTTCGATAAAGGTGAAAACGCAAGCCAGGCGGCTGAAAATGTGAATAGTGTTTATGGTCCTGATACTGTAACAGCTAATCACGCGCAATTTTGGTTTCGTCGATTCCGTTCCGGTAATTTTGATGTCAAAGATGCACCACGCTCTGGAAGGCCAATTGTCGAAAATGTCGATAAAATAATGGAAATCGTCGAGTCCGACCGTCATGTAAGCACTGTTTCGATTGCCCAGGAGCTAAACATTGCACAAAAAACCGTTTGGAACCACTTGAATAAGGCTGGATACAAAAAGAAGCTCGATGTATGGGTGCCACACGAGTTAACGCAAAAAAACCTCATGGACCGAATTTCCATCTGCGAATCGCTGCTGAATCGCAACAAAATCAACCCATTTCTGAAGCGGATGGTGATTGGTGATGAAAAGTGGATCACTTATTGCGACAACGTCAAGCGAAAACGGTCGTGGTCGAATCGCGGTGAGCCGACGCAAACGGTGGCCAAGCCAAGATTGACAGTCAGGAAGGTTTTGCTGTGTGTTTGGTGGGATTGGCAAGGAATCATCTACTATGAGCTGCTCCCCTACGGCCAAACTCTTAATTCGGACCTGTACTGTCAACAATTGGACCGTTTGAAGGAAGCAATCGCCCAGAAGCGGCCAGCGTTAGCCAATAGGAGAGAAATTATGTTCCATCAGGACAACGCAAGGCCACACACATCGATAGTGACTCGCCAGAAGCTCCGGGAGCTTGGTTGGGAGGTTCTTATACATCCACCTTATAGTCCGGACCTGGCTCCAAGTGATTACCACCTGTTCCTGTCTATGGCGAATGATTTTGCTGAAAAATTCGCTTCAAGAGAAGCTTGTGAAAATCGACTGTCCCAGTTTTTTGCCAATAGGGACGAGGGTTTCTATGAGAGAGGCATAATGGAATTACCTTCAAAATGGCAACAAGTTATCGAACAAAACGGTGCATATTTAATCTAAATCGGATCATTCTAACTATATTAAATAAAGCCTTCAATTTCATCCAAAAATAATGGATTTCTTTTTACTACACTATATTTACATAATATTTATAAATTCGGTTAAAAATACGACGTTTCTCTTAAGAGAAATTTATTCTACATTTAGAAATTCGTATATCTCTTCGGTAGCTTTATTCGCTTATACTCGTTCCCTACATAATTCGGACAAACTTGGCGTAAGAAATTACATAAAACAATAAAAAAAAACATAAATTAGAGATAATGCAGCGCAAACATTTATAATTAATATCAAATATCAGTGTCAAATAATTGCGATAGAGCGTTACAAGTTTTTATTTGACGGAGTAGCCATTTTTATGTGCTATAGTGATATTAGATTCGTGATAAAATATTTTTAGACAACGTGATCATCTAAAAATATCGCGAAAACGTCCGAGAAGATTACACATTCTATGAATGGATTTTACGTTGTCTGAAAATGTTTTATACTTTCTCGTAGATCTTTTAGAATGCCTGAGATATGTGCATATATTATTTACTGTGATACCGAAATGCTTTTTCGCGTATGTTTTCGATTGAGTTTTTGCGCAAACGCTTTGTTTAGCGTTATAGCCGGATCGGCACTGAGTATTTATTGTTGTCGCGATGTCCTGTTTTTGTACTTTTCATTTGAAAAATAAAGAAGATAAATTTCGATCAGGCGTTATTCCTGATAATCTCGCGAACTATTTTCATCGCACCGAACTTTAAAATCCCCTTTCAATATTCCTTGATCCACTTATCAATCCAAAATTGATGGAATTCGCGCGTTACGCGAACACTGTACGGATCGTTACTGTTGCTTTCTCGTAAATCGAGATGATGCGCAGCATCCGGCATCAATATTGCAAACGCTGACTGGGATAAATTGCGCAGGATACCTCCGCTCGACCATGGATCTAGCAATCCATTGCTGCAAAAAAAGAAAAATAAAAGATTATTGATAAATAATAAGTTGTAGAAAATAAACGTAAAATTAAAATAAACTTGAAATAGAAGTATGAAAATATTAATATTAGAAAAGGAATAGAGAGAGAGAGAGAGAGAAAAACCTAAAATAGAAAAAAAATTTATAATATAGCAGTAAAATAAAATTATAAACAGAAATATGTATAGGAAATAAGAGAAGAAAAAATTTGAATTTTACTTATTGCTTCATGTACCTAAAAATGATGTTACTTGCGGTGTTAAAATCCTTACAACCGTACTCCTCACAAATTAGATAAGGTTGCGACGATACGGAATACTTCTTGAAACAGGTATTGTTGTAATCTGCGATGTCCCACTTCATCGGTTCGAACATATCGTTGACGCCGTCAGAACAAATTGGCATCACCATTTCTGTGCATGCTTGATAATCCCATCCTGGATAAGCGCCCAACCTCGACTCTTCTATTGTATTTTTCATACAATTCGTTTTTCCGGTATAGTTCGTATAAACACTAATAGCTCGATGAAGTGCCAATAACAGCGATTTTCCCGTTAATGACACGTTTGTTAAATGTTGACAGAAAACCTGAGCAATAACGTTCAAATCATCAGTTTTGAAATCTTTAAATTGATTTTAATTTATTGGAGTTTTTAATTATTCTGATATGTTTATAGAGCATGGAATACATAATAATTTTGTATAACTTTCAAGAAAAAAAGATTATATTCAGCCGAAGATCTATGAAAGAAGGAAATCTTTATGATTGCAAAGTTAGAGATATGTGCTTACATTAATTGGATTGCCAGGTAGCGGCGCTAAGAAGTTAGTCTCATACGGATAGTTGGTCATGGCCAGGTCTATGTAGATATTCTGCAAAACATTTTTCAGCGCTTGGACGTCCTCCGCGGTTTTCAACGGCTCGCATAGTTTCCAATTATCCGAAAGCCACTTTTTGCCCTCATCTGAAACAGCAAAGACCAAATAATCAGCGAATTACGGCGAGGTAATCGAGAATTATTTCGTTACCATTTGAAGCCACTTTTGTTATCGTGTTCCACGCCTTCTGAATAAGTTTCGAACACGTTAAATTCACAGTTTTATAATCCGAGGTTGTTATCCGAGCGAACACCTCACAATCCACGACACCAGTGACGTATAGAATTGGCGCGGATGACGCAATCGCGCTGCAACGCATTGATAATATTATGTGTAATATTATATGTTTGGGGTGAGTTATTATTATTCAAATGAATTCGCGCTATATATTGCTAATAGATAAGTCATTTTATACATATATCTTACTTCAGACATTGTCATATCTATATATATGATAGAGTTTTTAATATCAATAGTAATTCTCTAATTTATTTTGAATCCGTTTTTTTTTCACACATTCTTGTATTTCTTGCCTGCGGATTTGAATCGCGACAGAACAAATTATAACGTTTACATATATTATGATCAATTATATAGGTCTACAAAAACAAAGTATTCTGTACTCTGATGGAAAAACCTAGAGCTATTCTTATGTATTTTGAGTCGCTGAATACGAATCTGACATAAAAATAGGACCATCCCCTGCACATTTTTAACTTTTTTTTATTTCATATTATATGAAATTATCTGGGTTTCCACCAGAGTACAGAATACTTTTTTTTGTTATCGCTGTATCTATAACATTAAATATAAAGGATATGTATATGCCTACTCTTCACGACAAAAAAAAAGTTATCTACAGGTCTAGATGTCGATTCATTGTCATTTTTGACTGGGTATAAACAAGATATCGCTATCATCCAGCGATAAAACATACCCTTGTACAACGTGGGGATACTTTATGCGTATCCAAGCGCTAAGCATACCACCGTAAGAGCCACCGAATGCTATGACCGGACTGCGCTCATATCCTGGTTGCGACTTTAAATGCACGATAAGGTCCACGTAATCAGCTAGAGCTTGTTGAGACGTCAGATAGCCGCGATGCTGTGGATCCGCGAAGGATTTGTTCCCATAAGGTAGCGATTCGCCATAGTAACGGTGCTCAGCAAATACTACCAATGCGTTGAACTTTGGTGCAATTTCCCATAGAAAGCCCTACGAAGTACATAAAATTCATTTTTAACGAACTGAAATGAAATAACGTACAAAAGGTTGAAGGCTGGTAACGTTTTATTAGCAAGATTTACGAGCGGCGGTATCCGGCTGGATGACATGGCCGGGTACGATGCATTTTAGGGCAGCATCGTTACAAAATATAACCGAAAAATTTTATTACTAGCTCGGTGCTTATTAGAAAGATATTGTATTGGAACTATACAATAAAAGTATTCATAACAAATGTGCTCGTCGGAATGATGCAAGTCACGATAATGGGCCTTCTACAATAAGCCATTACTTAAGTTTTAAGTGTTAAATATCATAAGAAATTTACCAATCACAATCGAATGTGAGAAGAATAATCGACTAATACTTAAAACTTAGGTAATGGCTTATTGTAGAAGGCCTATAAGAGGTTCGCTCGGAGAGAGGAGATGCAGAAATAATACATACAAAATATATGTATGTATTTAATTAAAATTAAGTATGGATAACACAATATTGCGTTCCATTAATTATTATTGCATCTAAACAGCTAACTGCTCTTACCGTATTTTCCGCGAAAACTTCGATGTTGCCTTCGTTTCCGGTGTAGAAGAATATAGGAGCATTTCGCTCTTTTCGCCAAGTATCATTTATGAGGTATTTCAATTTGAAGGTGTCTTGTATGGCGAAGCTGAAGTGATCCACCTTGAGATATATATTGTAAAATTACCAACGGGGATTATTAGATAAGGAATTAATTTTTGTTAATATTGACCTTTTTTTTTATCAATTATCAGTTTTGCATTTAACAGAAATTAATGATAATCATCTCGTAATTATTAAAACATTCTGTTACCGCACCGGGTTCACGCGACAGATCACGTGTACTGATAATTATAGGTAATTATAACTATATATATATATACGATGTGATAATTATTTCATACGTGTTAATTGTACATACAATAATATAATGCAATTAATCAATGATATTATAAAAAAAAAAAAAAGTATCTTATAACATATCGATTTTTATTCAAAATATTAGGTGTAGTAAAAAGAAATCCATTTTTCCAATAAATGGCTTTAATAATCTATTCGAAAAACAATGGATTTCTTTTTACTACACCTAATATTTTTATACATAATTATTTGCATTTTGTAATTAACAGAAATAAATAACTATCTCAATTAATAATTAATGTACAGTTAATATAATTATATTAGTTTTTTTAATTGATAAAAATTAGCAATAAGTATGTCATAAGATAATTAATGTGTGCAACATGTGTGATCACTTACGCGCACGTCGAACGTCTTGATCTCGTATTTATATCTGGCGCTTCGCAGTGACAGCGACTCATCATGATTGTGAGAATAGTTCGCAGCAAATTCGCTTCGAACCATTGACCAGCATAATGCAATCACGGCATAAAACAGCAATAACGTCCGCAGGCACATGATGCAGCCACGAGGAAGCCGGCGTTATCTATGACGAACACTCCGTCTTTTCTTTCTCCGAGGTGCGATAACAGTGTAACACTTGTATTTCGGTACTCAACAGTAAATTCCTTCCTGCTCCATTTTATGACGCTGCGCGAATCGATATATACCGGGTGTCACAGAACGAACGAATCAACTCTTTAACGCAGCATCTGTTTTAACGCGCGCATTGCGCCGTCAACGGTCAAGTTATACAAATATACGTATATTTATTTATAGCTTCGTGAAATGAATTTGTAATGTTAAAATAGAAAGATGATATATACAGGGTGTTTCTTAAATAAAACACCCATTGATCATATAGTGCCATTCCTGATAAAAAAGATGAATCGAAAAGTCCTCCTACCATTTTACAAAGTTTTCGCAATAGTTAATGAGATATTAATTTTTAAAAATTGCCGAATAAATTGGATAAAATCGATGCGTAAGACAATTTTAAGATATCTTTCATTATGAAATATTTTAAAGATGTTTCTTAAAGTTGTCTTCTATGTCGATTTCAGACATTCGTTCATTGGAAAACTAAAACAAATATTGCGATAGTTATAAAACAGCAGAGGACTTTTCGACACTCACTATTCTTTTATTCTTTGTTAGGAATAACGCTATATGATTAACGTTATTTAAGAAACACCATGTATACAATTTTTTTACATTTTAACTATATTTTGCTATATGTATACATATATACATAAAATTTTTTAAATTTGAACAATGTTATTACAAATTTACAAAAATTGTTGGAATAAAATAATACAACAACAATACATTTCGACAGTGACATAAATTCTTTATTACAAAAAATAAATTAATTCACTCTACATGTACATATACAAAAATACATTAACTAATTAATTTTAATAATACTTCTCTATATCCAGTGACGACACTGGTGAACTAATGGTTACTTATTTAAACGTATGACATCGATGTCAAAATAATTTTACAAAGATCTTCACGTAAAAAAGGGGATTTATTTGATTTATACACAGGGATTTATTTGATTTATATTATATTCCGCGATTCTTACAAGCCGATACGTAATTGGCCATTCTTTGAGATTGCACACAATTGCGTAATAAAATAAAATTATATAAATTGAGAAATATAGAGAAAGAAAGAAAGAAATATAAGAGGAGAATCGATTAAATTATTTCAATTGAATGTTCAATTAAGTTTTTCATCAAATTTTTGATTAAAAAAAATACGAACAAATGCTTCAGATCTAATTGTTTTTTAAATGTACTTTTTAAGTCGATTGAGTCTAAAGATAAAATAGATCTTTGATATTCAGTCCTGCTGTATAACGTACTAGTACTAGAAAACGCTTATATAATCAGATTTTCGTCTAAACAAAACATGTCATATTGTCGTATAAAACAAATTTCTAAGAGTCATACTTTGTATGACACCTATCTTTTATTTCTATATTATTTGTGCGTTTCCTTACACACAAATATCAACAGTTGCCTAATGCTCGAGAATAAACGTTAACCAGTAGAAAGTAGAAAGATAATTTTCGCGGAAAAAAAAAGAGAAGAAGAGGTCGAAGATTAAATGTGTTTCTTAAAGTCTACGTTTTGATTTTCTCTCCTTATTACGCTTACTTCTGTAAGAGAAAAAAAAAGAGAGAAAGATCCGACAGAGAGATCCAGTCTTGCTTATTATGTCATAATAATGCTCAGCGGAAACACATGACTAAAGCTTTTTCTTTTGTTCGCGAGCTTGTGTACCGTTTTGCCTTAAATTATAGTCAATTTATAAAATTGTTATGTACAATAGAATATCTCTATTCTGTTTTCCTTTATTGCGAATCTTTCTATTCTAAAACAGGATAAAGTGTCCACGTGAATCGAATCTATCTCCCCGCAGTACGGATGATATTACGGACATTTAGAGGGAGAAAGAAGTACGGGAAAAAATGGAGCAGAGAGTAGCAAAAAAGCTTAGAGGAATCAGAAAATAGAATAAAAAGGAAATTGTTCCTTTGTGCCGCTTTTCCTCCACATATTTGTTATAATCGCACGATGTTGAGAAAGAGAGGACGAGGCTCTTCGATCCCGACGATACAGAATAGAGACTCTACTGTACATACTAGTTATACTATAAAACAATTTTTTTCTTACTAACTAATAATATGCATAGCATTACATTATGATTAACCATACTTGTACTTCAGATGTATATAGCTTTACAGCTACATTTAACGTCTGCCACTTCGAGATTCGAGATTGGCAAGCAAACGCGGTATAATAATTTTATTATTATACTGGTATCATATGATTTACTTACGCTTACTTATATTGGTCCCTAACATTAAAAAAAAAACTCCGCTAATATACTGTTGTACAATAATGTGCTTTAAATTAAAGACAAAGAAGAATCTAGCCTCTGTAACTACCGTTTAGCCGAAGGAAAGCTATATTGCATATATTTAAAGAATACTTAGTACGTACTTCAACATTTATCTTTGTACTTCAGTGTAAGTTGCATTTGTTCCATTTTTTGTGCATGCTGTTGCTCAAGCTTCTTGGCTTTCACAGTATACTGCTCGTCGTTTGCCAGACAGCTTTGTTGTGCTTCTTCAATGGCCTTTTTGTATCCTTCCTCGATACGTTTACATTCACGCAATAGAAACTCCCGATTATTCTCCGCATGGCTCTAAAATTCGAACATGTTATATATAGATGTCTCTTAGGAAAAAAAATTGCTAGATGTTGGTTCTCATATACGCACCTTGTAATTATTTGCAGTCTGTTTCGCCTTTCGATATTTGTTCTTCAAATGCTTTTGTTTTTCTACTAACGTCTTAAGCTCATTATTTAATTTTCCTTCAGTGAATTTCAACATCTGTATCTCCTCATCTTTCTCCTTCTCCTTAGCTTTACTTTCTTTTAGTTCAGCCATCCATTTGGTCATTATCTCAGCCATATAATTTCTATCCTCCTCAACTTGGTTTTCTTTCTCCTTTAAAGCAATGTTCAATTTCTCGATGCATAGCCTTCGCGCTTGCAGCTCTTTGTTGCAGATCTCTACTTTTCCTATAATTTGACTGATTTGAATGACCTTCATTTTCTCTTCTGTTATCTCCTTTTGCAGCGTTTTTATCTCCTGATCCTTTTCGCTGCACTGTTTTTGCAACTCTAATATGGTAGTTTTGTACTTCCCTTCCAACTCCTCTAGCTCCTTTCTATTTTGTTCTCCAATTCCTCTCAGTTCTTTTGCTACTCTCTGTTCCATTTCTTCCCGCACTTCTTTCGCCATAATCTCCTTCATCTTCTGAAAGTCCGTACTATCGCCCGTACTGCGGGGAGACAGATTCAATTCCGCAGACACTTTATTCTGACTTTTAACAAATTGTTCAAACTGTTTGGCTTGATTTCGCAATTTTACCACTAGCTGATCTCTCTCGTCTTTTATCTTCTCAAATTCTTTCAATAATCTGTTTAGTTTTTCGTCCTTACTTCGTAGATCATGTTCGAATTGTTGTATCCTCTGTTCCAATACCATTGATTCGTTCATACGTCCTTCTTTCGAGTTACTCAGCTTGGATAATTGTGCGACCGAATTTTTGTGATGAGAGAGTTCTTTTTCTAGCTCACTTTTTGAGTTTAATGTACTTTCGCTACTTTTCCGCAATCTTCCCTCAAAGTTACTAACTTTTTTTTTCGCATTGAAGAGTTCAGTTTCTAATTCAGAGATCTTTTCTTTACAAGTGTTTCTTTCACTGATTAGATTGTCGTATTGATTTTTCAGTGTTTCGTTCTCTGCTTGAAACCGAGAAATTTTTAATTTTACATCGTCCGAATCTTCTAATTTCGCGGTACGTTTCAAATTCAATAACTCCAAGTCTAGTTTGGAAATTTTTGCCAGAAGATCCTTTCTTTCATTAGCAATCTTCTCGTATTTCTTCTTCCACGATTCTTGCGTAATTTCCATTTGCGCTATTT
The DNA here is from genome assembly GCF_001594065.2 of Cyphomyrmex costatus. Classification (NCBI taxonomy): domain Eukaryota; kingdom Metazoa; phylum Arthropoda; class Insecta; order Hymenoptera; family Formicidae; genus Cyphomyrmex; species Cyphomyrmex costatus. The sequence continues at coordinate 873,092 of NW_017276855.1, read as the reverse complement.
TCAATTTGGCGTCATCTAACTCGGTCTGATAATCGGATAACTTTTTTTGTTCTTGAACAGCAATTTGAAGCTTCTCTTCCAAGCGTTTGCAATCTTCCTCTAACTATAATAGAATGGAATAATATTATTTAGAAAGATTTATAAAGAATAGATTTTTAGATATATGAAATAATTAAATCTCAAATATAACAACTTTTATACCTGGTTAATTTTTTCTAAATGTTCAGAACAATGATCCGGCAAAAGAAAACTTATTTCTTGATTTGGATGCGCATTTCGTAGTTCGTGCAACGCTTCTTCTTTTGCTTGAAATAGAATATTAATTAAATTTAAAAAAATTGAGACATTCATCATATTTTTCGTGCAAGAAGTTTCAAACTTCTTGCTTTATATGATTCAATACTTACCCCTTTCTATTTCTGAATGTATTTTTTTTACATGATCCTCTTTTTTTCTTCTTTCGTACACGAGATCTTTTTCTAACTCGATTATTTTACTTTTGAAGTCCTCGCATTCCTTAGTTAATTTATTACACAATTTAACCTGCGTTTGTAACTCATTCTCCAATTTCTCCATATCCTTCTGATGTGATTCAATTGCAGCATATTTATTTTTCAGCACTTTAATTTCGTTTTTGTGCTCATTTATTAAATGTTCTTTCGTCCCGCAAACGTTTATATACAATTCTTTTACACGATCTAACTCTTTTTGTGTTTGCTCTAATTGTACGCTAAAAATAAAAATTCCATTTGTATATATATTTGCATCAATTTATTAATATTTATTATAAACATTTTTATTGAATACGAGCGTAGCACAGTGGATAGCACGCGAGTCTACCATGCTAGAGGACTTGAGTTCGATCCCCGACAGATCAAGAAATTTTCGTGCGCTCATTGCGCCTCTTCGGTGGTCTGGCAAATCACCAAAAGTATCTATTGTCAAGAAAACCTCTCGAACTGTCATTTGGAATCGGCGTTAAAATGTAGGTCTATGTATCACTAACGTGTGCACTAGGCATATGTACAACAAGTAGGCTCTATCCCAACTTTAGGATGATACATCATCGAATGAATGAATGAATGAGCATTTTTATTAAATTAATATATGTATATAATAGATTTTTATTAAGTTATATTTAAAAAAATTAAGTAATTAAAAACAAAAACGATACTTACGTCAATTGCACTATTTCTATATGTGCTTCTTGCTTCACTCTTTCTACAGCTTTAGCATGTATCTCCAGGTACTCTTTGTTGTACTCATCGACGGCTTCCTTTTCTTGTTGCTCCGTAGTCTCCTGATGCATTTTTCTGAGTTTCTCCTGATTAATAGCTAAAGCCTCCTCTAATTTTTGTTCCAAATTAATCTTCTCGTCGCGCAACAACTCATACTGTTTCTTTACATCATTCAAATGATATGAGAGTTTTTGTATCTTAGCATTTGCTTTCATGGCTTCGTCCGTTAATAAAGATTTCAATTCTTCTTCTAGCTCTTTAATTCGCTTGCGCGCATTCATTAATTCGCTTGCCTTTTGCGCTGTTTCCTGGCGGTATGTATCAGCTGATATCAAAGCTTCATTTAACTCCTTCTCTTTTTGTGATAAAGTATTCTCTAAACGATTAATTTCTTTTCTTTTTACAGCTTGACCAGCAATACATCTAAACAAAAATAACATCGCGTAAAAAATAAACAGCAAGATTAACACAATATTTAATAAGAAATACACATTTTAATGATAAATATATTTAAATGGCACTTACCTACGTAGTTCACCTTTTAATTTATTTGTAATATCATCAACGGGTTTTGATTTTGATTTATTATACAGTTCACCTAATTTCATTTGCCTAATTGAGTCTGATTCATCCTCTAAAGTAGTGACCAATAACGAATCATATTGAGCAACTTCGTTTTTAGCTAATTCCAATTTGTTCTACAAGTAATTGATAAGTAAAGATCGCTAAATCAATTTCTTATAATCATTATATTTAAAAAACTGTAAAAAATAAATTACCTGTAAATCCTGTACGTTTTTATGCAGATCTTCTTTTTCTTGAATCAACATTTTTACATGTGCTTGTAACTGCATCACTTGCTGAACATTATTAGTGGTCATGAGATTGCGACATTGGGTTTGACTATCTTGTAAGGCTTGTGCCAATCGATTCATGGTGTCACCCTTCTCCACCATAAGAGCCTCGTGTGCTCTTCGTGCATCATCCAATTTATGCTCAAGAGTGACACATGACGTTTCCTATTAAAAGTTAAGCAATATGAGAATTAAGTAAAATTAATTAAATCTGTAAAGAATATTACAAAAATGTGCAAAATAATTTTCATAAAGAAAGAAAAACAGCATAGTTTAATATAATTAAAATTAAAATAAAGATATATTAATGCCTATTTCCATCTATAATTTTAATCTCGTTTCAATTTATATATTCTTCTTTTTCAAATTTTTTAAACTAGAAAAAATTAGAATAATCTTGAATCCAGATTAAAATTAATTTACATTGATGAAAACGGATATAAATGTATTAAATATGCATCTGTGCATGTAAAAAATTATGCTGAAGTGTAAGCTATAAAGAAATATGATTTAAAAAAAATATATATATATATATAAACAATTTTGTAATCGTGCAATCGCAAAGATAATCAACAGAGAACTTGCCCAAATACTATTGTTGTCGATGTCCTTATTGAGCAACTATAGCAAATATAATTACAGAGAGAATATATACAAATATACGATATCAATTCTTATATACAAATACATATGTATATGTACAATACGATATATAATTTAAGAAAAAAATTTAATAATACCTTGGCGTTTAATTTGTCTGTAAGAATATCTATTTGCGTCTGCATATTTTTCATTTCTACTGCGTGTTTTTCTTGTGCCTGTTTCAAAAATTTCTCTTGTATCTTATCATTTACTTGCAACACTTGTGCTCTTTCCAGTACAGCAATTTTTTGTTGCAAATCCATGACAGAGCCTCTCGCGATATTTAGATCTTCCGTCATCTATAAAAACAATTTTATTGATATTGATATATTCAATACAAATAAAATGCGAATATGCATCTTACATTTTGATTCGTCTTTTCTAAAACCGCATTCCTTTCTTTCAAAGATTTCATTTGCATTTGCAAATCAGATATCTCGGCTTTAGCATCAACTAAAAAAAATTAAAAGACTTCAATTAATACAATAAATTGTTATGACATGTAGCTCTGATGTGTGAAAATGATCAACTTGTAATCAACGGTTCTGAGTTCAATCCTAACTCTCATTTCTCATCCCATAATTATGTATATATACATATATGTTTCAGTTTTATACTATAAAAGATTGTTCGCGTATAAAACATAAATTGAATAATAGCTTTCCGAATAAATCAAACTTAATTCGAAAAAGGAGCATACAAAGTCTACCCCAGTTATTACAGCGAAATTATACAATAATTTATCAATTAAAAAAAAAGTGATAATATAATAAACGTTTCAATCTCTTATTCGATCGCCTTCATTTGGATGTTAAAATGATGTCTTTGATGTTAAAGTAACATCAAAATGATAACAAATAACATTAGTTTGTTTGCTGAAAAAATTAATTGATAAATTATAATTTTGCGGTAACAATTAGCATAGGCTTGGTATGCTCCTTTCCTGAATTAAGTATAAAAGATTGATTGAAAAGTTAATGGACATGAGTAAAAAAGGGAGGATATAAGGATCCATAAGGAGAACACAAAATCCATTTGACTACTCTAAATAATAATTTGAAGATTTTTTTCCTTACCTAATGCCTCTTGCGCTTGATTTCTCGATATGTTAGTTCTATCGACTTCCGCCTGTAAGAGCATCAATCTCCTACTCATTTGGTTCTTTTCATCCTCTTTTTCCATTTGCAATTGTTGGAGCTCTTCCGTCAAACGACTGATCTCCCGCATTCTGACCATATATAATATTTCCAGTTGTTCCTTACTATTATACTCCGACGTTTTGTACGCTACAGCGTCGTCTATTGGCCTACCATTCGGACTAGTCTTATAGCAATGATTCATGTGATCCGAAGTAGCATTGTCACCTCCGCCAAACTCATGAATCTGCTTACTTTGTACATTATTTTCATACGTGTCATTAATACCGTTATTGGAGTATTTGTGGGATATATGAGTATTGTAATGATTGGATGGCGTCTCATAGTTGCAAGAATAATTCTCACTGAACGTACGTTCCTCGGCTGACTGCGGGAGTATCTTGCGAGGATAGCCGGTTGGTGGTTTGGCCAATTCGTATGGCGTCTCAATGATGCTGTTGCTATCATTAAATCTATTGTTACCATACGGCGTCCCTGTTTGTCTGTACAAATCAAAGTCGGTCTGCACGGTCCCACTACCAATTTCGGAGTCGGATCTATGATTCGTTATCACGTCATGGTCGTAACTGTTTAGATTATCCACATGATCATAATTGTTCAGATTTTCCACCCGATCGTAAACACCAAATTCCTTCTGCAAATGTGCCACTGCTACCTGTTCTTTAGGCGTAATTGATTCCAGACCAGAGTTGACCATATTGATATGATCAGTGTCTCTGGTGTTATCTTGATGACTACTATTGATGGAACTGATGTCATCATCATTTTCCAAATCATCAAATTCCTCGTCAAGCCGATTCTGTATCTGCAAGAACAAGAAAGTACATACATTAAAATTTCGTTTGTTCATACTTCTCTTTCTTTTTATTGTTTTATATATACACACACATTTATATATAAAATTCGTCTATATAAAGCCCATGGCATATAAGAAACTTAATGCAGTAAGTGAATTTAATGTTATGCATTGTCTACAATGGACAGTAGCAGTAGTGGATTAAGGAGTAGGCATAGAAATAAACAAATTATAATCGAATTTGAGAAGGATAATTAACTATGATTGGTCGATTGAAGACAACGCATTATGATTTCTTTACTGCTCAAGCCTTACTACCCTATGTTGATGATGTGACATGAGCATGATTACATATAATTCTGTGAATGATTCCTCCTATCATAAGACAATATATATCATTAATATATCGATTGTTTGAGATAAAGTTATACAACAAACTTTCATCCACTCTTTCCTATCTGTTATACACATAATAACACTGCTCGATAGGGACTACCTCTACACACTACCTCTAGTTTACACCTAGAACTTGATACTACTAACTAGTAACTTCCTACTAAATTATCTTAATTTCGGTAATGTATATAAACATATATCATACATAGCTATTTAAACTAACAATAATAATAATTAATGAGCAAGTGAGAGTGATTAATTATCACCACACTATAATTGGTGCATCAAATAATAATGTAATTTGTATTCCTACTTCTTACATACAGTATGGTATATACATAGTTAATTCTTCATTCTAAAAACAAAGAATTAATTGTGTAAGAAGTAAAAATACAAATTACATTGTTATTTGACACACCAATTACAGTGTAGTAATAATTAATCATTCCCACTTAGTGGTTCATTATAATTAGTTTGAAATTCAAGAGTCTAATTAAAGCACACAATACAGCTATTTAATTAATCATCTAGATATACAATGTACCAGCTTAGTACACCATTCTTCAAATGCATTGTCGAAATTAAAAGATAATTTAATGGAAAGTTACTACGTGTATTATAAGTATATAAACTAGGACTCTTATATCGTTCTCCTAGCATAGACAGCAGATCTCAGAAAAATTTCTCTGCAATAAAATTTGACACTGGTGAATACACCAGTGGATAAATTACATTGTGTTGTTCAACGATTTCTACACAGAGCAAAGTGTGATAATAAAATTTCTCTCTCAATGGCAAAGTATCCTATATACAGGTAAAGGATTTCCGCTGATGAAAGAGAAGAATTGAACCAAAAAAAAAAAAAAAAAAAAAAACGAGCGACGTTACCTCCTCGTTGAGCCGCCTCTTGTCCTCCTGCTCTTCGTCCTCCTCGAGTCCCTGCGTCACTGTGTTAATGTGAATGCTGTCCGAGCCCTGAAACAGGCTCAGACCCGGGCCTGGCTCCATTCCCCAGGCTAGCCCTCGCTCGTTGGCCGAGACCGCCGAGGGAGCTCACGACGGACTAACGACCGCGTTTATTGTGCGTAGCATATTTTTGTTTATAACGCCATAACCTTGACGCAACAAGTAGGTCACACCGTGTGTGTACACACACGATATTACGCGGCAGCGGGCCCCGCTATCGCGTCGCGACGACAAGGATCGCTGCTGAAGGATAAGCGTTGCAACGCGCACATTCCTCGCGGGAATCTCACGGGACACGGCCACCGATCGCGCTCGTTATCGCTGGCTGTTACTGCAGACGCTGCCGCGCGATTATTTACACCCGCCACCCTGCATACGCCGCGCACATACGCGAGAATCTCTGGAGCGCGCGCGCTTGTAAACAATCAGCGGAGAGTCGGTCGTATGTAACATACATACAGACGGTATACCGTAGTACGCGAGGCTCGTAAGCGGAAATGGGCTCCCGCGACCGTCGCTTGTCTCCGATTGGTCGCCGTCGACGGTTATCACCCAGCTATCACTAGAGCGTGACCGCCCATTTAGCGCCTCTACTATAGCTTCACTTTTCCTTCTCGAGCGATGGTGTAGGTGCTTTACGAAATAATTCCTCGTATTCTCCTGTTCTGCAGGCCCCATCAAGTAGGTTCTTTTTCTTCCGTCAATCCTCTCGCTTTAACTCCGGGCCTCCGGGGCTGGATTCGGGGAGACGATATTAGCGCTATATTTGTCTCATTTTAATCTTCATCGTCCATTAGACGCGAGACAAGGACAGTACTACACAAATGGCGCTAATAGCGCGCTGCCCGAACGCAGCACGGATCTACTCCGTCTACATCTGTCGGAATGTTTATCGTAAGTGCCTTACGATCCTTGCGGCACCAATCAAAAGCGCTGTAATGCACATTGACGTTTCTAATTGGCTATCGTATGAATCGTAAGGAACTTACGATAAACATTACGATAGATGTAGGTATAGGCTTTACAATATATGTTTTAAGATGTGTATTTTTTTAGATATTTTTATTATATAAATACTGTATAAAAAAGTATATATATTACTGAAAAATTACAATTTTTTCTCTGCAGTTATTATTTCTATTGATGATCAAACTCAGATGATAAATATTTAAATTACAATTTTTAATAAAAATCGAATATTAATTTTTAAACACATATATATATATATATATATGTTATACGTGTTACGAAACTAATAAATTATGAAATTAGTACCGTATATATTATCAATTAACGGGGTTGCCAAGGTAATGTTCATTCAAGTCTATATCTGAAAAAATCGAATGAATCGAATGTTAAACAAGAATGACATGACAGAGAAACACTTACTTGCCAATTGACTTTGAAGGTAGTAATCTGAATGTACCTGATGTGTCCCCACGCGTCTCTATGACTTGGATGAAAGTTCGTTCTTTTTAGCTAGCATAAAATTTAGTTAGTAATCAGCACGAAGGTATTTGTTGTAGATTAAGAAAAAGCTTCAAATATTGGAAAAATTTTAATAGAGGTTTATAAATTTACCAAAAGACTCAAAAATACCTTTAATAATTCAATCTGAATTTATATTTGAAAAAAAGGGGGAAAAGTTTGTGTCAAGTAATCGATTAATGTTGGTCTCAGGATACTCGAGCAAAGAACCTTATAGGTTCTTTTGACAGGCAACAGGTAACGTTTGATTTTACTTAAACTGCAGTTTTTGTACGAAATTTATTATTATTTGTCGTTATTGTGATCGATTGCAGAGCATTGCCAAACATAGCCAACTCTAAAAGAGACTAGAATAATCCTTTCTACTGCTGACGGTCCAATTATGTTTCTAGGCTATCACGTTTTGAGAACCTCTGCCTTATACAATAGGAGACTCTCTCGTATGTAATGTATCAGTAACCACTGGAATTGCACTCTTGAGAGGAAAAGATATTTATCAGCGCAGACGTAACGTGGGACCAAGAGTCTCGTGGACGTGGAGATAAAGCAGTTTCCGATATGAAGGCTCTAATACAGCGAGTGTCAAATGCTTCAGTTTCAGGTAAAATCGGATTTATATACACATATTTATAGATGAATCTGCATAAATTTGGATCCCTTGCGTAATAAAAAAAAGTTTATGATGTGTATTAGGGAATCAGTGTATTGGCAATACTTGCAATTTATGTGTGATACAGATTGATAAGAAGTAAGTTGAATTACATGAGGTCTCGTATGACAACAGTTAAGGTCCAAGTATAATTTTTCAGTTGACGGCGAAGTTATTAGTAGCATTGGAACTGGACTGTGCGTGTTAATTGGCATAAAGAGAGATGATGGAGTAGCAGATATGAAATACATGTAATGAAAAAACATTAATGAATATAGTTACGTATACATGTGTACAGTTGAACGTTAATTTCTCTGTCGCAGTATAAGAAAGCTACTGAATATCAAAATTTTTGAGGATGACAAGGGTAAAAAATGGAGTGCCAGTGTAAAGGATAAGAAGTACGAAATCTTGTGCATTAGTCAGTTTACATTAGATTATGTATTAAAAGGAAATAAATTAAGCTTTCATAGAGCGATGCCTGCCCAAGAATCTGAAACCTTTTACATGAATTTTATTACTAAACTTCGTGAACAGTATGTCCCAGAATTGGTCAAAGGTAATATAACGGACTAATACAAATGATTTTCAGTCTTTTTACATTTTGCTTGGATATGCAACTTGGATAAAGCGAATTGTTGAAAATTTTTTTATTTTTAATAAATTTATACAGATGGTAAATTTGGTGCAAAGATGGAAGTTAGCATACAGAACAGTGGGCCTGTAACACTGGAAATAGTGTCCCAAAACACCTCTGACCCTAATGTAGAAAATGAGGAAACATCTGATTAATTCAAGCATCTATTTATGTGTATAACAGATTTTTCAATAAACCGATATTGAATAATATATAGTGTATATAAGTTTATTTAACCTAATTATCGTTTTCAATCAATTTTTGCTTCAAGATTTAAATTAAATTTTTAACACTGATGTTATAATCATATATGTAATATAAAAATTAATAAACATACTTATTTAGGTATTAATATACATACATGTATCAACTGTAGAGATCAGCAATTTATTTTTAAATATAATATGTATTAATTTTTATTAGAACATTTATATATATGGTAGAACTTCGTTGTTTATCTTTGTACTAACTACAATTATCTGAACTCCATTTATATAAAAAATTTAGTCTCAGTTCCAAATATCCAAACTCATAGTTAAGCTCTTATTATTCTGCCGTAATTATAATTATGACGTCATAGTTCGAATGATAAAAGCTTGACGTGTTCCACTCTAGTTTTCTGAACGGCAACTACTATTATCGGAACTAATAGAGGGGAGGCTTGTTATTAGTGAACTTCTATTCAAGTCATTTGATTATCAAAACAACCTTGTTCCTCAACATTGTCCGAATAAACAAAATGTTACTATATATAAATTATGTTTTTTAATATATTATAGTTTATCATAATTCTAAATAATTAAAACGACTGAAATATCAAATTGAATTGGTCTCATATTGAATTAAATTTTACAATTTTGTTTCAGACGCTGACTAGTGAATTGTGACATTAAATAATCTACACTTAACAATAAACAATGGCAACTTCTGAAGAGAAAATGAACATTACACAAAATGAGAATAATAAATCAAGAAGACAAGATCAAGGCAAGTGCAGATTTATTTTCAGTATATAAATATATTATTTAAAACATTATTAAAAATTCTACAAAATTAATTTATTTTAGATAAGAAGATTGTACAGACCGGTGCAAAAAATACAGAAAACATAGGCAGAGTAGATAAACCAAAAGTATGCGAATTATCTGTTCCTAAAAATGATACATCCGTTATACGACAGGTATAATATTTTTTCTTGTAACAATAGTGTTACATTATTAATATTCTTGTAATTCTTGTCATTCTAGGCACGCGATAGTCAGACAGATCCTGAGGATACAGAATCTATAGAGCAACTGAAAAATCAGTTAGGTGTATTGATGGACCAGTTGGCCACTCTATCAGCAGAAAAGTCAAAAATGGAAGCAAACTTTCAAATGGATAGGAAGCAATTGCGAAGCGAACGTGATGAAGTAAGATGAGAAATTTGGCATCTGTTCTGTTATCAGGATTGTTCAATTGAGTCTTAATATTTGCAGTGTGAAAAAGTAATCAAAGATCTGAAAGACAGATTGAAGAAGGCACAAAATGTCAATCACTCCGAAATCGAACATGTAAAGTGCAAATTAATCATGGAACGCCATGAAAGAGAGAAAGAACACATCGATCTCGTCAAAAAGATAAAGTAGTGATTTAATTTTATGTAATTATATAAAATTATACCATTTGCGAAGTGTGTCTATATGATATAAATATAAAAATTAACAATATTTTCATGATAAGATTGTATACAAAAGTATATCCACGATTTTTGCAGAGAACTGCAGAAATTATTATATGACGAGCAACGCAGCAAGGAACAGCTGGAAGTGCAATTGAAGACTCATCTCGCAAATAAGACACAGTGCAAGATTCTCGAAGCCGAGTTAGAAATTACCAAGACCAAACTCAAACAGGCCGAAGAAGCGGCAAAGGAGACACCACCGCTTCTTCTTTCCTTACAAGCCGAGATGGCTGTGATGAAGAAGCAACATTTGAATGCGATTCGTGAAGTAAAATCTGCCTAGAATTATTAAATACGTTACGCGAAAACTGTTGTTGGGTATAATAAGTTAAGCGATACGTTTTGATGTAGGAGCAAAAAAGAGCTGCTGTTGCGGAACAGCAAGCGAGAGGATCAGTGATCGTGCACGAGGCAAGAGTAGCTGGCTTAGAGGCTCGTTTAGCTGAACTCTCCGACATCGTTGGAGGCTATGACAGGCTTAGGCAACAGGACCAATTAGCTATTCAGAAATTGAAGGACCAATTGGCTGCTTTGCAAGACATCGAACACAACGAAGTCGCGACGTCGAGTAATCACCCGGAGGAGATTATTTCCAAGATAAGATCTTTGTATACCCGCTTACTAGATCTTGACAACAAAAAGGAAGACTCAGTCTATGTAAAGTGTAAGTTAACACGTTTGATCAAATATAAAATAGAATAAAACTATTTGAATAAATAATTTAAATATATTTGCGTTTTTATATTTAGCACTATTGAATAGTTTGGATTTGCGGGATGAGCTTTCTGATTACAAGGAGAAATATAGCGCACTTCTACAAGAATTTGAAGACTATAAACAACAAACAATGTGCAAATATAACGTGTCATCCAACATCCGTAATACTCAGCAAAGACACACTTTGTCTTTGATGCATGATAAAGATCATGATAAAACTCAATTGAACCTCCTTAAAGTCCACAACAGCAATTTGGAGGAAAGAATACGTATGATTAACAATGAAATGTTAAATAAAGAGGAAACTTTACAGGAACAATTGAAGCATCAACAAAAGGTAATTATTTTCGTAATAATCCATGCCAAAAATGATAAATTTTCAAATCTCAGTAACTTTCATTGAAAGTTTTAACATATTTTTAGTCTTTTTATTATAGTTAAAAGAGAATAATAAACCGAATTATATACCCTTAGCTATTTCAAGAAGAACGCTCGAAATTAGAGCAGACGTTGCATCAAAAAGATAACGAGTATCGCAATAGAATATCCGTACTAGAACAACAGTTATTACGACAAAGAGAGAGATCTATGGCTCTTGTAGAGGAAAAGGATAAAGAGATAGTGACCTTAAAAGCATCGTTTCATGCATTACTACCTAATAAGGAAACTGCTGCTACAACAGAAAATAAGACACATTTGAAAAGATATGAAAATACCATCGAGCCAGTTACCGATTTAGTAACGGGATTACTGACAAACGATAGCCCTCCGATATTGCATTATACTCAAGAATTAGCCAGGAAGGAGGTTCAAGTATCATCATCAAGGAAGAAGATTCTGGAATTGGAGGCAACATTGAGAGAGCAACAGAGAGAAGTGCTCCATATGAAAGAACAGCAACATGAGGAAATTAAAAGGTTAAAGGCGCATATCACTAGGTAATAACACAATGTCGAGAAAAGTAATTAATAAAATAAATATTTAAAAAAAACCCCCCTTGATCTAGAATGGCATAAACGTGATTGTAAGAATTTTCTAATCACAGTTGAATATTTTTTTCGTATTCAACGTAATTGGTAAATTCTTACAACTATGTTTACACAATTGTAGATCGGGCTCTACATATAAAATTGATAAAAAAATTTATATTACAGATTGGAAGCGTGTAAGTCAAGAGAAGGTGCTAATCTAGAATACCTGAAGAATGTATTTATAAATTATTTAACGACGAATGATGTATCGAGCAAACGACATATGTTAAATGCCATTTCAACAGTATTGCGTTTTACACCTGATGAGCTGAGTAAAATTAAACATTAAGAATAGATATTTTTTTTATTACACTTCTCACATAAAAAAATAAATACATATGAACGGCTATAAATTCGAAATACCGGGATTAAGTTCCTTCCTGTGCTTTCAATTCCTCTATGAGCCGTTTCCGCTCTTCTGCTCTCCTTAGATTAGCTAATACGGAACTTTCAAGTTCAGCGTCCGACATTCTTGTCTGCTGCGTCTATATATGTATAACATAGAAATGTTACAAAATAAGATTGTGGCAACAGTAATACAATAGTGCAAATAATACATACAAATATATTAGGTGCAGAAGAAAAACTGACAGAAGCACATGGCGTGCTATTGAAACATGTGGTTGTAGGAAATATAGGTTTTCTAATGTCAGGATTTACACTGCTTGCAGCACTAGTTGAACGTTTCTGTGTATCCCATAATCCACGTAATGTTAATGGATTTTGGGCTAAACCGATTTCTGCTAAAAGCGCTGTTTCCTAAAACAAAACATTTTATTAAAGAATTTTGTTGTATAAATTCGGATTGTGTATATACAGTCTTATTGGCTGTATTTAATAGAAGCAACTTTACAACAATTTAAAGATTCTTTGATATAATTGATTTTTATCCTTAGTTTCTCATTGAATTTAAACGTATAAATCGATTATATTAAAGACTCTTACAGCAATTGTAAAACTGCTTTTTCTGCTACACACAGCCATTGTTCCTTTATCAGTATCTTACGAACTTACTGCTGCAATTTTATCTTCAAATTCAATCATGGCACTGCCTTTTTTTGTAGATGATATAACAAGAACCGCTACATCCCCATACTGCAGAACAATAATGATTAAAAAAATATTTAACACATAAAACTAAAAAAATGGAATTAAAACATGATATTACCTTGGAAAACATTTTATGTAAATTATCATAATTATATCCACCATTTGTCAAGTCACCATTTTGTACCTTCCATCTAATTTTGATTCGAAAGTCTCCCACATTAGATGTTGAATCATCTGATGAGCTCTTAAGCTTTTCCAAAAAAAGTTCTCGTGTAAACATCATCTCTTCTTCTATTTGCTTATACCACTCTTGCAATCGTTTTACTTCAGCCTGAATATAATTATATATGTTATATATCTGAATTAACAATCAAAAAGTATCTCAAAGTAATTTTCAACAAAATTAAACTGGTATACCTTTGTTCGTTCCTCCTCACATTTAGGATCAGGTTTAGGATCAAGTGATCTTTTGTAAGCCTCCTCACGTGCCTCCAAGTCTTCCTTTAATTTTTTCCTCTTGGCATCAAACTGTCTAACTCGCTCTTTTGCCTGCTTCCTGGCAGCAATGGCTTGATCATACGCTACCTTGTTTCACAACATATTTTTAACAAATTAGATCATCTATGAGACTTTCTAGAAGTCTAAGAAAACAGATATTTGATGATGAAAATGTTAATGAATTTTGAGAAGATGTTGATATACTTACTCTGGCGTTTGTGTCTGTCAATATTTCCAATACTCTCGAGAGTTCTTGAAATAATTCTGCGGCTCTTGGATTGTCAGGGTTTTTGTCAGGATGGCATGTCAAAGCTTTCTTGCGATATGCCTTCTTGATCTGAAAATACGAACAACATCAAGTGTTTTCTTTCTCAATACTTTCTTATTATAAAATATTTTATTTCATTACAAAAAGCGTAAACATGTTTGTAAAGTAAATCCAAATCCTTGAGAAACAAATTAAAAGTACAAACCTCTGGCATGGAAGCTGTTGGCTCCACACCAAGTAATCCATATAGATCCGTTTGTGTAATTGCATCCATGGTAAAGGTAAAATATAGGGCAATCCTCTTAAAAATCGATTAAATTAGACTCATTCGACGCGTTTTTGCATAAAACGAAAGAATTTCACAGAAATAAGCGTCGCTCTGGCCCGCGAACCGAGATAAAGGTTAGGTAAAGACTTGGTCAGACCGACTATATCGCTATGAGCATGCGCTGTGATCACGTGTGCAAGTTTTTGCTCCCTCTCTCTCTCTCTCTCGTCCGAGCTTATATTTTATTCCTTCCTCTCATCACAGATATAATCTTTTATTCCTCAATTTTGTGATAACACTTCCAATTTTTTTCACAAAACAATATCCTCAAAACGAGTCAGATAAACCTGATATTAAACACTGTTATTATTTAAGTTATTAATCTCACTTTATCCTTAGCCCAACACACGCATTTACACAATTACGCGTGTAAGTGACTTGCGCTTACGTAGATGCATGCATACATGTATTACTAGTGCTATCGATAATGCTTCTATATATGCACGTCGAATAATCGTAGGCTCAAATACAGGATGATTGCGAGAAACCTACTCCGAAATGTTCCACGCTTTCGACGCACTTTGTTGCAGGTATTACACCATATTACACCATGTGTGCCGTAAATGAATAATTACTCATTTGTCCTTGTAATTCATAACAACATACCTAAGTCGAATTTACCACTCATGTTGGTATGCGATTCACGCAAACGCGTTCCTCTAACTGCAGGCCTCTAACATCACTTTTTGACATACTCGCACGACTGGCAATTATTGTTTTCACTGTTTTTCTTTCTTTTTTAAAATGCGATATTCTTGCGCGAGTAAGAATTTGTGTGATTGGTACGATAAATATCCCAAAGTAGCAAAGTAGCAACATATAACATACACTATAGATTTTCAGCATTGGCAGTAAATTTCGAAACACAGCTTAATGACGTCAATAAGACAAATCGCTTATTGACATTAATAAATACATATTGAGAGAGAGAGACATTATTAGGAAGTCATTTGACTTCATCTTGTTACTTGGGATATATTTTGCCATACTTATACATTATACAAAATGTTTAGATATTAATGATAAAAATTCTTATATTTCAAAATAATAGTAGCTAAGTTAAAAAGGGCACATAAAAGAGTCAAATAATAATTTGAAAAGTATAAGAGGTCAAGAACTGAAATATATATTAACGACGCAGAATACAAAACAATTATTACATGTTTCGGCCTCTTAATTAGGCCATCTTCAGATAATCAATGCGCGTAATTTAACTGTACCCGCAGTGAGAAATGGCAATGGAATCGATGTCGAATCGATGTCAATTCGACATCGATTTGAATCGACATCAATTCAATGTCGATTCCATTGTCATTTCTTACTGGGATTATCATAATATAAATTTAAAATAAGAATAATTTGTGTGACGCATGTTTACAGCCAGCGTAGATATAAAAATCAAATATTTTAATTCTTGATCTCTTATATACTTTTCAAATTATCTAACTCTTATGTGCCCTTTTTTAATCTATTATAGTTTTTTTTAAATATTAAGAGTCCTTTATTATTATTATTTATTATTTAATTCTTTTCATATTTTTCAGATATTTTCATAAAAATTTTTCATTTTGAATTTATAAAAATTTCTGGAAGAATTTATTTTAAACTTCAGATTTTATAAATTTTCTTTAAAAATTATAGAATGAAAAGTTTTCAGAACATCTCACAATATTTCAAAACACATAAAATTATTTTAAAAAATCTAAAAAGATGTAGAGTTTTTCAATAGTTTTAATAAATGTTTTAATTTGTATATAAAGTCTGAGCAATTTTTTGAAAAGTTATAAAATTGTACACAAAAATTCTAAAATTTATATAAAAATTTTGAAAATTAAAGAATTCTAAAAAAAATTTTTAGGATAGCTATAATAAATACCGATAAGAACATGCCGTAACAGTCAAGCTGGATCTTGGATGCTTCTAACATATATTTTCGTGTGAATTTTATATACTATGTATGTAGATTCTTAAATGCGCGCCGAAATTGTTTTCAGACTTACAACGCAAACTCTATTAAACTATCATATAGTATTATCACGAGTTAAGGATTTTTTCCGATTGCAGTTGTGTTCAACCTAAAGTAAAAAAAAAACAAATACAAATCATGAAATAAAATTTTTTTGTATTTTAAATTACCCTTATCTATATTTACTAATTATAATTATCAAAATATGCGAGATACTGCACGTAAGTATAAATATCATTTCGACAACGTTTCATACGACGTTGCCAAATCCAAATGTCAATGCCCCCAATCTTCACCACTCATAGCATCTTGGATCTTAATAATGTTGAATGACATTAAAATTTATTTATATATAATTATAGCTATATATAATTATAACAAAATGTAAATAAATCAATAAACAAATAATAAAAATATTAATAAAATAGATGACTTAATATAATAATTAATTTTTCTCTCTTCCTCTTCTTTATTAGTATCTTTTAATTTCCAGATAAAACATTACAGCACCGGTTCAAGCGAGCCGCAATTCATGGGAATCAGTAATACCTTCACCAATAGTATTCAATTCGTCAATGAAGAAAATTATGAACCTATTCCAATATATAGGATTTTGGAATCTTCACAAAAGACTAAATTACCTGAAGATAAAAAGGTTTGATTATTATCACAGTTATAAAAATCACATTGTACAATTTAAAAAAATCTAAGGACATATAAAAATGTATAATAATTTTAAATAACAACAACTCCTGTATAAATCGAATACAAACTCGAAAAGAAAAGGGCACTAGGAGTCAAGCGCAGATAACTTTACGCAATTGCTGATATATTATATATCAAACAAAACTTCTTTATTATAATAATTATGCTAAGGATATATATTTTTTCAAGTCACAACTTCAATTATCATATATGCTTATATTTTGACTTATAATATTTCTATACAAAATTCTATATGTATAGAAAAGAATAAATTGTTTAACTCATACACGCACGCACATATGCACGTATACACACACATACACACACAATAAAGTAATAATATTTAGTATTAATTATAAATAAAATTCTGAATTAAATTAAAAAGTAGACGATACCGAAATAAGGCACAGAAAATCAAATTATTTTTGTGTTACAGTTAAATGAAGTATATCTGGAAAAAATGTATCGCGATATGGTGACCATAAGCATTATGGATAAAATAATGTACGTGTTGCACAGACAGGGTCGTATATCATTTTATATGACCAATACAGGCGAGGAGGCTGTACAAATCGGCTCGGCCGCTGCTTTAACTCTAGAAGATATGATTTACGCACAGTATCGTGAGGCTGGTATGAAATTACATTATGTGTTATCCATCTATTGTTATACACTAAAATCTATTGTTATAATCTAAAATATTGTATATCGACATATGTAACAGGTGTGTTGCTGCATCGTGGGCAACCCTTAGAAAAGTTTATGAATCAATGTTATGGCAATTGCGAGGACGACGGCAAAGGCAGGCAAATGCCGGTACATTATGGTTCTAAAGAATTTAATTTTGTAACTATTTCATCTCCATTAACAACGCAACTTCCACAAGGTATTAACATTTAGAAATTTATCAAATAGTGCCGACAGTTGTTGCTTCACTTCGGTTGTCATAATAAACAAAAAAACGTCCTGACACGAAGATCTTTATTATCATAGCTGTGGGAGCTGCCTATGCCTTTAAATTGGACAAAAAAAACGCATGTGTGGCTTGTTACTTTGGCGATGGTGCAACGAGCGAGGGCGATGCCCATGCGGCGTTCAACTTTGCTGCTACTTTATCATGTCCCGTTATTTTCCTCTGGTAATTGTTTTAAAATCCCTATTCTTATTTTATGAAATAAATGATCATATTATTTCAGTCGAAATAATGGATATGCCATCTCCACGCCAGTCTTGGAACAACTTAAGGGAGACGGTATCGCGGCCAAGGGCCCGGCTTACGGAATTAATACGATCCGAGTGGATGGCAACGATGTACTCGCAATGTACTATGTTACAAAAAGTGCTAGGGAGTTCTGCATAAAGGAACAGAAACCTGTTTTGATAGAAGCCATGACCTACAGGTGTGAACGAATACTAATTAATATATGTTTTTAACTAACGCGATAGCTAAAATCATTAATAAAATAATAATACGTAAAATAAGATTCAAAGCACAGTAATGTCGAGTATGAATCACGATAGTAAGTTAAAATTTTGGTAACTTTCTTACTGGAGTACTTCCTATAAAGCGAAGCTTTTATCTAATTGACAAGTTACACAATGTAAACAATTTTTTTTTTAGAATCGGACATCATAGTACGTCAGATGACTCCACAGCTTATCGATCGATCGACGAGATTTCTCAATGGGACGCTCATTCGCCGCTTGCTAGGTTCCGTCTGTATTTAGAGTCACTTGGATTATGGTGTGAAAAGAGAGAGCAAGAATTAATAGATTCTACTAAGAGAGAAATTTTTCGTGCCTTTGAAGAAGCGGAACGAAAATCTAAGCCACATTGGAGGAATCTGTTTACGGATGTCTACAAAGAAATCCCTGATCACATCAAAAAGCAAATGAGTTTAATGGAGAAACATCTCGAAGAATTCAAAGAACATTATCCATTACAATCTTTCACACAAACAAAATAAGAGAGACTATATCGTATAAATGTGAATTTTATACTCTTTTATTTTAATAATATAAAGCGCTAAACAATTAAACACATATTGTATAAGAGCATTCTTTACTTTTTCTTCTCCTTGCCTTTCATCTCTATTGTTTTATATTGTTCGCAATTTCTTTATATTTTTCCATTCTAAATTCCTTTTTTGCTGCATTAAGCAGTAGATTATGAAGTAAATTTCGTTCATGCGGATTGTACTGTTCTACGCTTGGGTATATGTTACCTGAAAAAAAAATGTAATTGTATAAGTAAAATTTTCATTTGATTTATTAAAGAATTTTTAGAATAAATTCTATACCTCTAAGTTCTAAAATTGCCCTGTTATAGGGGATTGCGGGATATATATTTGGTGCTTTGTGAAGTTTTGTAAATGAGCTGGTATAATTCTGATATCTCGGTACAAGAACTTTGAATAGTTTATGTATCAGTTGCTTTTCCAGTATCCAAAAATTTGCCAAGTCCATTGTTTCCTTATGTGTGGATCCATGGCGTATCGCTTCAAATATCAACTATAAAATAAAACGTCATTATTAGATTTTTAATAATAAATATATATGAAATAAAATTCAGAGACAAATAACATCACAATAATATGGATCAAAATAATTCATTAGAATTATTAATAAACATACAAAATTTTATGACTGCAAGTTAAAGTTGTTAATAAGACCACAATATACAAGATGATACAAAATGTAGAGCAAGATATATCGAGTGTAGGTCGCAACAGCAAGTTAAAAATAAATGAATGCCGATCACAATCGTTCATGCTCTTTGAACTTGTTGAGAAAGAAACGTGTCTTTGTTATAATAAACATCGTGTCTATCTGCTGAATAATACAATGCAAATATATTAATGCACATGCCTGATCAACATAACCCCTGGTTTCATCAGCTCTTTGATAATTTAACTCGAGTCGCTCGTATTTAATCAATGCCGTCAGGGTTTTTTGGAATTTGCGAAGTCGTCCTTCTGGACCGTCGATGTTTCGGAACTTCCGACGTGGCTTGACATTGTACCTTAATTTATTTACTAAATTCTCGACGTTTGCTTGATTCATGTTCACCGACCATTACCAATGTTTATTCCGAGTGACGTGATCCGGTTTGCTCTGAATCAAGAGATCCAGCGGATTCAACAGCTGTGCGAATATTTGCTGTTATTGGTGTAGTTTTCTAGGTTGTCCAATCAGATGCGTAGATTTAAAAGAATACACCATTAAAACCCATTCTACAATGGGCAGTAGCTAGTGGATTAAGGGTTGGATTATACTGGCCGTAATCTGTTAACTTATGCTGTAATCTGTAAAAATTGACCAATCGTAATCGATTATTCTCCTCATAATCGATTACGATTGGTAAATTTTTACGGCTTACGGTCAATGTAGAATAGACTTTAAACGTAAACTTAAGCCGATAAGCTAATCAGGATATTGCTTTAAGTTACGTAATTTAACGGAAATGGAAAATAAACAGTGAACTTATCGCATAACCTCGCAACATGACGAGTTTCAACCGGTTGAAATTTGCCATATTGCGAATACTTGCAAGGTTATGGATAAGTTTACTGTTAGTTTCCATTTCCGTTAGATTGCATGACCTAAAACAATATCCTGATTGGCTCATCGATTTAGGTTTACGTCATAGACTGGATTCACACTGCATCCGACTTTTGTCGTACGACGACTCTGCAACCAATCAGAAAACAAGATTTTGCAAAGTATCGATGATACGATTTTTCTGATTGGTTGCAGCATACGATATCCAATAGGAGAGCTTGTTTTCTAAATATATAGCTAACAATATTTTGTCGTACGATGATTCTCTCTTGTCGTATATATCTAGAAAATAAGCTCTTCTATTGAATATCGTACTGTCGTATATCGGATGTCGTACGCAGTGTGAATCCTATTTTAGATCTTATTAAATTTTATTAAAAATTTTTTTATATAGATATAAATTAAATACTTATTAGATACAATTTTTCGAAAAATTTTAGATTGAATATTATTTCAATATTTGTATTGAAAATAATTTTTTTTCCCAAAGTGCAAATTGTATAAACAATTATGAAAGGATAAATGATATATAAGGCTCTTTTATTTGTTAACTTTACAGAAATATTACATGACAAAAAGTCGGCACGATGCGATTGAAGACACTATACTTCACTGTCTTTTATTTGTTCTTTCAAAATTACAATATAACAGATGAGACATATTAAAGATAATAACACTTTTAATACGACTGCATTTTCGGCAACGTATGTAATAACTAATAACAAATAATTTCATGCTCAATTTTTCTCTCAATCATTTATTCACGAAGCGAACATAATGACGGGATCGTTTTCTTTTTGTAAAACGAAGTGCTATCACCACCATTACCGCAACATATATTCAATAATAAAATGTCACGCGATACCACAGAATATGTGTTGGCTTTTACTAAAAATTACCAAAAGGAACGATGTGTATATCAGTGTGTGTGTGTGTGTGTGTGTGTAAAAGGTGGACTAGACCGACAAATGTTGCAATTCAATGTTCTTTCATTGAGCAATTCAAATTTATATTTACTCTAAATTTTTTTACACCGCAACTCTGCCAGAGTTACTCCAATTAAAGGAATAGTTACATATGATCAATTCACGCAAGTTCTTGTTCAATAGAAGTCATTTGTCCGCAATTTGCGTACAAGTCTCGTGACGTATGGAGTTGCGCTAATAAATAATTGAGCGGGGAAACTCGAGTGATTAATTTTTTTTAGTTGGTTGGGCTATTTCTGTATGTGTCCTTGTATGCGTGCACATGTAAATTTGTAATAGAATGGCCTATCGCTGAACGGGTGGTGCCATTGGAAGACCCGTGGTGTTAACGCCAGACAGAGCTGTGTTAGGGCCTAATAGAACTTGCTTCTGCTGCGTCCGTTGCAGGTCTTCCATCTGTGCACGTTCCATCTCAAAGATAATTGGTGCGAAAAGAATTGTGGATGAACTGAAGACTAGCCATGTGGCTGAACACGAATACGCATATAGACCTGCAAAGATATATTCATATACATTCCATAACCTTCCTTGTTTTATCAGTTGCTAGCTTTATTATGTATCTTAAAAAATACATTTGTATATCTTGAGATTTAAATCCTACTATATAATTTTGCTTTCTGTTTCTTACTTTTTAATTCTTGTCTTTTCTTCTCTTTAAAACTGTTTTATCAACATTTGTTTTACTGACAGTCGTTACTTATCTCTTCCGAAATTCATCAACTTTTATCTCGAGTGATAAAAATGACAAAAGGGTGAAAGTAAAAAATGATAAAAAGCAAGAAACAGAAAGCAAAGAGTACATTATAAATTAGGCTTAAGAGAATAATGTTACCTTTGATACATGTGTATAGGCAGGTTCCAACATTGTATCCAAAGTTGCGTACTGGCTCAGGAAACATTTCAGTAAGTCCGAATAATCTTTCTGTTAAGCTCTCATCCTGAATCGAAAGGAATAATTTCATTAATTCTTAAATGATAAAATAAATGATAGAAAGGTAGCAACTGCTTCGTTACTATTTAAAAAGGAAGCAACAAAATGTTATACTCATAAGACTCATTATTTTATAATCTTAGATAAGGAAAGCAACAAAATCATATTCATACAACTTTAATCTTAGATAATTAAGCAAAAAGCATACATATGCATAGATAATACAATTATAAATATTGGTACCAAACAAGAGAGACAGAAAGCCAGGTTTTCTCTTATCATTAAATAATACTTCTCAGTGATCTTGAGTATCACGAGTTGAGGAAGATCACAGGGGATTCTGAAAATTCTTACTGATCCCTCAGGACATTCTAGACCTTACAAACGTCGTGGTGGAAGGCTACGAGTCTGTCCTACAAGCGATCATCTTTTTTTCCCCTGTATAAAAAAACGCTCTCGTCCGTACCTCCTCATCGTCGTCCTCGTCGTCGGGGAGGAGCGACTTCACCTCGGGAGAGCGCGCGTCGCTGCTACCCATGCCGCTGTCGACCTGATGATCTAGCTCCTCAACTGAAGCCATATACAAGATTAACGCGTGGCCGAGACTCGAGAAAGATTCTCGCTCACGTCGAGCAGCACGTTCACGGCACAGAGCGCGGTCTGCGCGGTCCACTCGCACGTTCTCCCTTTCTCTCTCGCGCGCTACAGAGAGAAAGAGAGACAGCGAAAAAGTACAGCCTCAGCCGGTAATACGCCGGTTTATACAACGCGACTCAAGTTTCGTACACGAAGCGCGTGATACGAAAACCGCGTGGGACGGGGAACGGATTTCCGACCATACCTGTGGTTTTGGTTTGAGGCGAGGTTCCCCGTACCGCTATCCACGCCGCCATTCTCCCACGAGGACGATCTCGATGACGCTCGATGATGATGATGATGATGATTCGATAATCGCGCGCCCGTTGAACTTTTTGTGCGTGCGAAGGAGGGGAACCGGACGAAGAATGGCGTGAAGCTCGCGCGTATCAAGTTCGAGTTATATAATTTTGCGCGCGACAAACAGTGATGCTCAAATATGTACAAATTCTTTTTTTTACACTTTACCTGAAATTTTGATTCAAGAATATCTTTAAACAAATTGACGAATTATATATATTGATGGAATACATGGAATATGTGCGGATGAAGAGTCGACATTTATATTTATTGGTATTATTTAATACTGCAGAAAAAATTATTTATAAAGTTTAATTTAAATCTTTTCGTACGTTTCGTCTTTCTTTTTCCTTGAATATTTAATTATGTATATATATTGATCTATTAAGTACAGAAAAAATTAAATATGTCAAATTACACAAAGATCTGTTGCTTGGACTTTTTCTCGGACTTTTTGCACTCAGCATCTTTTCGTTTTCTCTTTTTTCTCAACGTGTAAATATATATGTCTCATTTTGAGTTTAAAAATTTGTGGAGATCAAGTAACGCGCACAGATCTACAACAGTACAGCTGTGAAGAGAATTGTCGAAAGTTTAAAACGCATTGAGAACACCTTCGTAGAATGATATAAACTCAGCCGTGATAAGATATGTGACTCGCACATGAATGGATTACAAAATATTTTACGCGAGCCAATCGTAGCATCAGAAACCGATTTCTGTGAGAAAAGTGAATTTATGCATGATCAATTAAATTTAAAAAATAGTTCAATATGTCTACACAGTAATTAAACTCAATTATTATTACCATCGTATTATATATATAGACATAATAATAAATGTATAATATTTTTGTAATAGAATTAAGAAAGTTTATATTTTTCTAGAATTATATATAAATTCTAAAAATTTTCATTTTCTTATTTTCGAGGGAAACTTACAAAATCTAGAATATATAATTTAAGTAATTTTTTTTTTAATAATTAATCTTTATGAAATTAAAAATATAATAATTCTTAAAGATAATTTAAAGGTAATTAAAGATAAAAACATTTAAGATTAAAAATTAAAGATTTTTTTTTTATTTTAAAGATAATGATTTTTAAAGACAATTTTTTTATTTTTTAAGATAATTATTTTTTAAATCGCTTTATAATTTGAAAATATAACAATATTTTTACCAGAGTTAACTTCAATAAAATTACATTTAATAAGCGTATTAATGTCAGGTAATATAATATGTAATAACAAATAATAATTAAAAGCAGTGTTAAAATATATATGCATGTTTCTTTCTCACACAGTCTGATGCATAAATACATAGACAGCGTAGATAGGAAACACACGCCTCGAATATGCCTCGAATAGGTGCGCACTTCACGTGTCACATTTACATCAATTAACACATATCTCATATATCGAGAGTGCACGAATGCGAGGAAATTCCCTCTCGATTCTGCAGATACATTTGAACATTTAAATATTAGGAAGACATGCCGCGCCTTGTGCGGAAATACTTTATTCTTTTTTCTCATTCACATATAAGAACGAAACGCCGATCGTCGCGCCGGGGCCGGAGGATCGGTCCCCCATTCCCACGACGCCGGTTTCGTGTCCGCGGGACTCACGTTCTCGTTCCCGACAATCCCGAGAGTCACGGACTGGTCGTCGCGGCACGACGAGATCGAAAAGGGCATGAACACGCCTTCGGCGGAGTGAAACGCCGCGCGCCGTCCGCTCCGGATTGCTCCGGACCGCGAGACACGGTTAAAGTGCCGTCCCCTGCGCGGCACATCCGCAGCCGTCGTCATCGTCAACCGTGTCTCGATACTCCCAGAATCAGATCCCAGTCGTGATGTGCGTCATGCCGGTGTCCGAGCGCGCTCAATCGAGACCCTGCGACAGTTGAGGCAGTCAAAGCGCGAGTCCTGGATTCCGGACGATCCCGGTCGCGCGGTGACGCATGGCGCGATAAAGTGCGGCGGGGACCAGCGGAGACACTGCGTGCAGACGATCTGCGTGCTGATTTGGCCAACGGATGAACGCGGCGCGCCGACACTTATGACTTAGCGGGACCCCGTTTCTGAGACGTGATTCTCGTGCTCCGGGCGACACAAGTCCTCGTCGTCGTCGTCGTGCAGCAGTCGACCGGTAGACGCGATGGCGAACACCGGGGTGCTGCCGTTCGTGCGAGGCGTGGACTTCAGCAGCAACGACTTTGGCGTGAGTATCGCCGGAGATTTCCGTAGAGGTTAACCTCGCGTGAAATCACACGCGAAAAAGAATCTCTGAAACACCCTTCAGTATTATGTCTCCGATTTTGTTTAGGATTTAAAAAGATTTTATTTTGTTAATATTTAATTAACTTTTTTTTTAACACTTAATAGTAATAACTTTTATTAAGTGTAATTTTTATCTCTGCTCCAGTAAAAAAGATAAATAAAAACTGAATGACATGTCACTTTCGCTCTATCAATATTTTACAATTTGATTGAGATAAGATTTAGAATTGGTTAACTGTAGTAAAGATTGTGTTTTGGTACTTCTAGGATGGCAAATTTCCTGAATCCGTACGTCTTATGACTGGAATACAATGGCTGAAATTAGACAAAACAAATTTGATGGAGATCCCAGAGGAGATGGGCAAATTATTGAAACTGGTAAAGCATTAAAAAATTGTAACAATATTTATTCACATATACAAAATATATTATCATTGTTCCTTGCATGAATTTTAATGGAAAAAGATTTATATTGAGTTATTTAAGTAATTAGGATAATATTAATGCATTTAATCATCCATCAGGAACATCTGTCACTTGTTAAAAATAAATTAGAACGTTTATATGGAGAATTGACAGAATTAGGCTGTCTCAGGACTCTGAATATAAGGCATAATAATATCAAATCCAGTGGTATCCCGGCAGAATTGTTTCATTTAGAGGAATTGACAACCTTAGATTTAAGTCACAACAATTTGAAAGAGATACCTGAAGGCCTAGAAAGAGCACGTTCCTTGCTCAATCTTAATTTAAGCCATAATCAGTATGTATTGACAACTGTATGTTACTAGACCATGGAGAAATTATCAAGCAAGTTCTAATATTATTTTTATTCTTTCAGTATTGAAACGATACCAAATACATTGTTCATTCACTTGACAGATTTATTGTTTTTGGATCTTAGTCACAATAAACTGGAAACAGTGCCACCACAGACTCGACGTTTGGCTAATTTACAGGCTTTAAATCTGAATCATAACCCCTTAGGTCATTTCCAATTAAGGTAGGAGACAAAATTTTCATGTCAAAATTTGGAATATTTTTTTCCAAGAAGAATTTCTTAATTTTTGGATTTAATAGTAATAATTATTGCATCTTAAATTATTTACAATATAAATTAACTAATAAAAAATGTCGAAATTTTCGTATGTGTTGGGACTCACAAGTCCTTTTTCAGCGATTCTTAACAGATATTTAATTGTTGGATAGATAGTATTCTTATGTATAGTGTTACAGACATATTGATATATCATAATTCAGATTGATTTTCCTGTTCTCAAGTGTATTGTAAAGGCATGTGAGACAGGACCATCATTACACGTTCGTCCGATCGAGTTGAACGCAGATGTTACAATTGTAACAAATCCATTTAGCTCGATCTAGACCAATTTAATTATTTAATTTACATTGCAAAAAACGAGCGACATTTATTAATTTTTCTCATATTATTTCAGACAATTGCCATCATTAATGAATTTAACAACGTTACAAATGCGGGACACACAACGAACATTGAATAATATACCTTCTAGTCTAGAAACGTTAACTAATTTGCAAGAGTTAGATTTGTCACAAAACAATTTACCCCGAGTGCCTGATGCGCTTTATTCCTTGTCGAATTTGCGCCGTTTAAATTTGAGTGACAATCAAATAATGGAATTATCAACAGCGATCGGTGAATATATTGAACTTTTACAATTGTCTTAGTCATATAGTTTTTTACGAATTAATAAAAAGATATCTTTTAGAACTATGGATGAGATTGGAGATTCTGAACGTATCGCGAAACAAATTAAGTGCAATACCAGCCGCTGTATGCAAGATTTCCACATTAAGAAGATTGTATTTAAACGATAATGAATTAGATTTTGAGGGCATACCTTCTGGAATAGGAAAATTATCGTCTTTGCAGGTTTTCTCTGCTGCTAACAATCATTTAGAGATGATACCAGAAGGATTATGCAGGTGAATTATTTTTTTTTATATCGTTTTACTGTAAGGGAAATAAAAATCTTTTTTTTTTTTAAATAAAATATTGCTAAAATAAATATATATATATTTTAGATGTGGCTCATTAAAGCAATTAATATTAACGTCAAACCGATTGATTACTGTACCGGATGCCATTCATCTTCTCACCGATTTAGAACAGTTAGATTTGCGAGACAATCCGAATTTAGTGATGCCACCAAAACCGACAGAAGTACAAAGAGGATCGGGCATCGAATTTTATAATATTGATTTCTCCTTGCAGCATCAGTTGCGTCTTGCTGGCGCTAATGTACCAGCTCCAGTTCAAGCCGCCAGTATGTATTATGAGCATCAGAAGACATAAAACGGAAAAGTCTATTATTTTGTATGTAAATAAAAGCACGTTTTTCAATTATAGACAGTAAGGATCCAATTGCGCGTAAAATGAGATTAAGAAGAAGGAGAGATCAGGAGGAAGCCGATCAAGATCAGGCAAAAATTCTTAAGGTACCGTCATTGTCTTATTAGTCACATTGCAATTGTTTATATGCGAAGAAACTTACAATTACGATTGCTTTTATAGGGCATGAAGGACATAGCAAAAGAGAAAAACAAGGATAAGGAATGTGAGGAATCGAAAGCAGAATCCCTGAAGTGAGTATAGAATTATGAACTTCTTGATGTATGTCACTTTTGTTTTCCGATGTGAATTTTTCTCATATTTTTCATATAAATTAATGATTAATTTTTTACTTCATACACATACTATTAATTAATGATTAATATTTCAGACCCAAGCGATGGGACGAAGCTTTAGAGAAACCACCATTGGATTATTCCGAATTTTTTGACGAAGATGCAGGTCAAATACCGGGCTTGTCAGTCTGGGAAATAGAGAACTTTTTGCCGAATGAAATTGAAGAGGTAGCGCACGGCAAGTTTTACGAAGGCGATTGTTACATCATTCTCAAAACCGGGATAGACGAAGGTGGATCATTGACCTGGGCGATCTATTTTTGGATCGGAGAAAAAGCGACAGTACGTATACTTTTAAATCAGGACAATAGAAAAAAAAGGCTAAAGTTGAATAAATTATATCATGTAGATTATCACACACATGAATCGGATACAATTGATTTAATAACAATTTGTTCTCATAGTTAGATAAGAGAGCATGTGCAGCGATTCACGCTGTAAATCTGAGAAATTACTTAGGCGCACAATGTCGAACAATTAGGGAAGAACAAGGAGACGAATCTGATGAATTTCTGATGCTGTTTGATTCGGGTATCACTTATATTGAAGGTGGTCGCACGTCGTCTGGTTTTTACACAGTAGAAGATACAGTAAGCTTAATTCTTATACCATAATTATATAAGTTTTCGGAGCGGAAATTTAAATTACGTTGAATTTTCTTTTCAGCCAGCGATTACTCGTTTATATAGAGTACACGCAGCGGGAGCTTCTATACATTTAGAACCAGTACCAGTATTCATTGAATCTCTGGATCCCGGTTATGTATTTGTTCTTGACACAGGAAATAAGATATTCATGTGGTACGGCAAGAAAGCGAAGAGCACGTTAAAATCGAAGGCGCGATTGATGGCAGAAAAAATTAATAAGAACGAACGGAAAAATAAAGCCGAGATTTTAACGGACGTCATGGGTGCCGAGTCCGAAGAGTTTTTGCTATATTTAGGAGTGAAAGAGCACGAACAGAAAAATCTACTAATTGTTGTAAGCTTCTTTTCTACAATATACGCAGTAGCATAGTAATAAAAATAATAATTATATACTATTTAAACTATATTTATACTATATAAATTAGATTTAAACTTATATATTATTTATAAGTTTGAAATTTTATTTAATTCATCTTTTTAAATATATTTAATAATTATTTTTTTAAATCTGCATATTATGCTAATCATATCGTTTATTTTTACAATAGGAGCATGTGGATCCAAATTTCGTGCCTGTCGTGCCCAGATTGTATCAAGTTCAACTCGGAATGGGTTATCTAGAACTTCCACAGGTCGAAGTTCCTCACGGGAAGTTAACGAATACCTTGCTAAACAATCGCAATGTGTATATATTAGATTGCTACTTAGATGTATATGTTTGGTAAGTGTAAAGAACATGTTGAAGTCTTTTAAACCTATATTAACTAAATTGATGATGCATATACTTAGGTTTGGTAAAAAATCGACGAGATTAGTACGCGCCGCTGCTGTGAAGCTATCTCAAGAATTATTTAACATGATAGAAAGGCCAGAATACGCGATGGTAACGAGATTGCAAGAGGGAACTGAATCACAGGTATAAATATACTTTTTTTTAACTCAATTTATAAAAATTCAATTTACAAACTCTTTATTAAAAATTATATTTACTTTATGCATTATATAGATCTTCAAGTCTAAATTTACCGGATGGGACGAAGTAATTGCCGTAGACTTCACTAGAACGGCTGAATCGGTCGCTAAAACTGGAGCAGATCTCACTAAATGGGCTAAGCAACAGGAAACAAAAGTACATTAACATTTCATAATAGCTGCATTTTTGTTTTATTACATTATTTTTATTTAAAATAATTGTTTATTTATTTTTTCACATAATTTTTAGGCGGATTTGGCCGCTTTATTCATGCCGCGGCAACCATTGATGTCGGCTGCCGAAGCGTATCAACTCATGGCAGAGTGGAACGATGATTTGGAGGGAATGGAAGCATTGGTGTTAGAAGGAAAAAAATTCGTACGCTTACCGGAGGAGGAGTTAGGACATTTTTACAGTGCGGATTGTTATGTTTTTTTATGCCGATATTGGATGGTACGTAAAGTGTATCAATGCAAAATTATCGAATTTACGGCTAATTTACTGCCATTTTGCATTTGATTAAACCAGCCACTAGATATAACGGAGAACGAAGACGGCGAGGAGCAATATGAAGATGATTATCAGTGCACGGTGTATTTCTGGCAAGGCAGAGACGCGGGAAACATGGGATGGTTGACGTTTACATTTAGGTAAAAACCATAGACATATTTATCTAATCTGTGATTCCTACAGATTTATGTTTCATAGATTTGTCCAATCTATGATTATCAATATCAGGTGAATCTTTTTTGTTTCAGTCTGCAAAAGAAATTTAAATCATTGTTCGGAGAAAATCTGGAGGTTGTAAGAACACATCAACAGCAAGAAAATTTAAAGTTCATGAGTTACTTCAAACGAAAGTTTATCATTCATCAAGGCAAACGTAAACAGCCGAAAGCTGCAGGCAGTAATAAAGTAGAATTCTATCATCTACGAAGTAATGGCAGTGCCTTATGTACTCGGCTCATTCAAATACCGGCGGATTCGACGTTATTAAATCCTGCTTTTTGGTGAGACACATTAGGTCAAGTATGATTACATTTCGTTTGGAAAATATACAGCTTATCTGTTTTTTTTTGTTTACAGTTATCTTTTAAATGTGCCATTTAACAATTCTGACGAAGGTACTGGTATCGTGTACGCGTGGATTGGATCGAGGGCTGATCCCGAAGACGCTCGTCTAATAGGAGAAATAGCCGAGGAAATGTTCAATAACGTGAGTTATAATTGTTTTGTGCTTAGATTTCGAAGAACTTGAGTTCGATTTTGTTCAACTTAATTGAATTGCAAATATATATATTTGTTAAATATTCAAATACTTAATAAACATTTAAATATTCTTTTTATTCCATTGAAGTAAAGAATATTTCCTATCTTATAAATGAAAAAAAATGTTTTTATTTTTCATTGTTGGTAATAAATATGAATAATTGGATACAGCCATGGATAAGCCTGCAAGTATTAAACGAAGGCGAGGAACCGGACAATTTCTTCTGGGTGGCGCTTGGGGGGAAGAAACCATACGACATTGATGCGGAATTTATGAATTACACAAGACTATTTAGATGTTCCAACGAGAAGGGGTACTTTACAATCAGCGAGAAGTGCACCGATTTTTGCCAAGTAAATTTTCAACATATATATAGGATTGAGGAAAAATTTTTTTATATATATGTAAAAGGATCTTACAATATCTTACAATATCTTCGTTAACAAAATCTAAATTTAAAAAAAGGGCTTTAAAACTTTAAATTTTTACTTTCGAAAAGTTATTATATTTTTTAAGTTTTTGTGAGTTTGGTAATTTTTATATAAAAAATTACGAGCTGAAAAAGATAAAAAATTTTCTTTTTACTTTGTGGATCTTTCATGTGCCTAAAAAAAATTTGCAAACATTTTCGACTACCTATCGTGAAAGCTTTACATATATGTGAAAGGACTTTTTCTTCAACCCAATAGAGTTATTTTTTGTAGGACGATTTGGCAGATGATGATATAATGATACTCGATAATGGAGAACAAGTATTTCTTTGGCTGGGTACTCGCTGTTCAGAAGTTGAAATCAAACTGGCCTATAAGTCAGCTCAGGTGAGTTATACAAATTTAACCGTTATAATTTTTATGAAAATGCTACAAATATTTCACAAAGTAAATTAATTCCAAATGGAGGATCGCATCGATGTAAAATGTTAGCAATTTAACATTTTCTTTTTCTTTCAGGTATATATTCAACACTTGCGTGTAAAGCAACCTGACAAACTCCGTAAGTTATTTTTAACTGCCAAAGGTAAAGAATCCAGAAGATTTATGAAATGCTTTCACGGTTGGGGTTTACACAAGAGGCCACCGCAGTAAAATCGAGTCAGTGTTCACTACGCTTATCGTTCGGGAGTTAGTTTTATATGCAGGCAGGGTATGACACAAGCGCAACATTTTTATGTAGATTCCTAATGTGTCGCAATCTTTGTTCTTACTTGCGTTTCATATGCCGGCCAAACGGAGGTCCATTGCAATAATCTGTGTGTCCTCGATGCAAACGATCGATCTAGATCAGGAAACAAAATAATTGTTCACTAAATAACAACGAATCTAACTTTTAAATAAACTTCATATTTCCGCGTTTGCTTCTTTGCTTTCGACTTACTAGGTAATTCTTTACCGATTGCTTTTTTGAATACTACGCGCCAGTCTGCTTGGTATACGTAATTTAATTCAGATTTCTATTTATTAGCGGGCACTTTTTCAACTCAGTCTCATTTTTAATACAAACGGATGCAAGTACAAAGAGTTTTTCTTTTGTATTTCCATCTTTAAGTCCAACAAGATTCTTTCTGTGATGCGATTCTCTCCTATTTTGCACTGTGAAACAGATTCGTCTACTTTATAATCGTTATAATCCATACTCTGTGTATTCAACGAGACTTATTTATTTATTTATTCACATATATATTTCCGTATTTATGAACTTTCGTACAGACTAGACTATGTATCCGTTTTTTTTTTATTTTTCACAAGTTTATGTTTCAGGTAATGTGTGATAGACATTTTAAAAAGTTGTTCGATGAATTGTGATACAAATGTTTATCGTCGAATTATAATGTAAAAAAAAAAGCATTTTCTTTTTTCTATAAAAAAAAAAATAACGATTCTTATATAAGAAGAGATAAATCAATTATTTGTATAGTCCTGAAAGGGTTAAAGTAGAATTTCTCTACAAGTTTTCTAGATTTGCGCTGTGCTTCTAGCAAACACTGTAAAAACTGCTTATTTTGAGCAGATTATTGGAAATCGCATTTGGAAATTTGTGAATATTATCGAAGACTGAA
The DNA here is from genome assembly GCF_001594065.2 of Cyphomyrmex costatus. Classification (NCBI taxonomy): domain Eukaryota; kingdom Metazoa; phylum Arthropoda; class Insecta; order Hymenoptera; family Formicidae; genus Cyphomyrmex; species Cyphomyrmex costatus. Next base: position 839,614 of record NW_017276855.1, on the reverse strand, counting down.
AAGAGATACATGTAATTACAATCGCATGTACACATCTGATTATTAACACCGCCCGATTGTACAGATGCCATAACGAGCGTTTTTTGTATTACTTACATTGTATTTAACACAATTTATTTATAGATATAATATATACATAGATTTATAAATACATAGATTTTGTAAAACTTCTACTTAACTGTCAACAATTGTATAAATAAATAATTTCTATGATAATTTACATAATCTCAGGTATTGAAGCTTAATTATGTAAGGTACCTAAGTAATATAAGCGAAGAGATTTGTCTTTCTCATATACAATTGTTGGTCTTGTATCACTGCAAGGTCTAACTTGAATCTGAAAACAAGCCAGATGATATTTTAAACTAAGTAAAAAGTAGTGGACAAAATTAAAATTTGAAATTACAGTCAACTAAAATGTATGTAAAAATTACAGGTGTCAGCAATCATGTTAGAATTGACTAATCAAATTATATAAATATAATTAATAGATTAAAGTTATTATCTGTTTATTTAAATTTACAAAATTATAGGAAAAGGAGATATTATATTAAACATTCATCTATATTTTTTTAAGCACATATTTAAAGCAGAATGTCTTATCATACATATATATATATATATAGTAGTCCTATTTTAACTTTGACACCAAAATATTTTTAAAAATTATAAAAGATAATAAGAAAAAATATTTGAGACAAAAGTTGTAGAATTTTAAAATATCGTATTTACAGATCATACTTGTTTGACATTGGCGTTGTTAAGATCAGGACGAGACCGCTTTGAAAATTTTTTGAATAGAATCTCCTATATTTTATTGTATATTATTATAACTCTTCCTAAGACCTTTCTGAAACACTATAATTTAATTCACTTTGAGTCAATCGTTATCAAGATTTATATCTACAAGCAATTCAGTCGTCTTTAAGAATCGCACAAACCATAAAGTTTCGATTGCCTCTTTTGTTACCATGCATATTTTAAACCTTGCAACTATTGTCTGAAATATTTTTCCGTATCTTTTATAAATTTTCGAGATATTTCAGTGTCAAAGTTAAAATCCGACATCCAGTATATACTATATACATCTTTTTCTATGTATGTACATGTATGTTTAAAAATTAAAGTAGCGAATAATAATGTTTTTGTAGTTTCACACATATGATTACTAGCAGTTATACTACGGATGTATGAGAAATTACCTTCAAGAGCAACAAGAGCACATCTAACTGGCCGAGTATTTTCAACAATCACAATAGAATAAAACCAGCTGGTCGCTAGTCGTCGTCATCGTCGTCGTCGTCATCGGAGGGAACAAAAAGATCGTTCTCTTCCAGGAAGTTGGCAATGTTCTTACTGATCGTGGCACCGACCAACAAGCCGAATATTACGCTGCTGACGACACCCAGGAAGCTGAACGGTGTTCTCTTCGGCTCGGGCAGTATCGCCCCGGACGGCGTAGTGATCGTCGACCGAAGGAACGGCTTGGCTATCGTGTTCGTCTTCCTAAGAACGGTCCTTCCACGAAACAATAACGTCACTTTGCTCAACAGCATCCTTCTTCCGCGAAATTTATTCCAGGTAACGATTAATATCGCACGCTCCTATCAGCTCCTATCCCGGATTTCCCGGAATTCGCGAGCCGGTAGTACTTGGTAGAATTTAGCACATCTCAAATTCTCAGATGTTTCAGATACTTGCTATATTCAGCGGCTTAGCGCGATACCCATTGACAGTGTCGGCTAAAAAAAGGATCTAAAGTCCCTTTGCAATTCTCCCTAGCCGCTCCGATGCACTGTGCAGTCCGCCAATAAGTTGATAAGATTCTAATCTAGCTAACAATCCTGCAAGAAAACAAACATCGTATGCCACCGGCTTTATCGGAGACAGAGAGAAATCCTCTGTTATTATAGATTAGATAAGGATGAAAAATAAACTTTGTTTATACTGTTTATAGGGTGTGCCTTCCAACAAACGACAGTACAACACAGTGATCATCTCATCTCTGTTCAACTTTGGCCAACAGACGTACTGTGTCTGTGTCACACCGTGTCATCTGTGTCGCTTGTTGAAAGGTACCCAGGAAACACTAGTTCGTATGCTGCAAGCGGGCGCGAGTTTGCATCACTGCTCTCCAGTTCACAGTGCACAGTCCATAGGTCTACTGCTTTCACGAACGTTTAGCGAATGTCGAATACCCGTAATAAAAATATATATAGTTATGCGTTAAATGCGTAACCGTCATCTTCAGTAATTGTAATTTTGATTATCTTACATCGATCAGCTGTCTAAAGTCTTTTTAGGTAAGCCTTTTCCATCGACGATCAATAGTTAGTAGATAATTGATCAGTAATTGCGATCCATTGTCAGAGTGATTGGGAACCATTCTGACTCCATGCGATCCTTCGCGAAATGACAGTTCGAGACTTTTCCATTCGGTTAACTTCTTAATCTACAGTCCACTTTCGGAGTTCCGCTTTAAAAGAGAGATACCCAGGTCTGATTGAGTCTATTCTGAAAACGAGCAATACTCAGCAAAATACTAATGATTAAAGTTGAGTTGACTATTTAAGGGCCGCGTCGATGTTGGGGGGAGGAGAGAGACGGACGGAACCCTCCGCAATCGCAAAGTAGTACACATGTGCGAAGAGTTCCCCCCCCCCCTCCCTCGTAAAACCAAAGTCAATTTTTTTTACAATTAAATCTCGCTTTGCGTGTCAAATTGAAAATCCATGAACGATTCCACTTTCCACGCGAGTTTACAATTTTTCACACATATAGCAAAAAGAAGAGAAGGATCTTTCTTCGTGGCTGTGACAGACTTCCTAACCTGAATAGTCGTAAACTTTAATTATTAATATTTCGCTTTGCGACCTACATGATAGGTGTCCTTAGGTTAAACAAGGACACCTATCGTATAAATCGTAGACTAAGCTTAGTGCTAGCACATGGTGTAATGTAGCCAGTGTCGCATTTTTTTTGGCCAGATTCTTTCATTTCGTGCAGCAACGCGTCGAACGAGCCTAATTTTATCAAAATCAGAGGTGAGGAGAGACTCTAAATTATGAAATACTTAATCTATTGTTGCGAAATAATTTACGAGATCGTCACCCTTATCCGTTTCTCCTGATTCGGTAGATTTTGCCAAGTTGTATCTCAAATCGTCACTCGTTATCAGTAATCAATATTTTATGATGTAACTATTGACTATAACGTCTCCGGTACTTGAGAAGGAAGTCATTAAGATTAGAGGATTATTGGAAATTGGAGGTATTTTAAGGTATTTATATTTGAAGACAAAACATGGATTGTATTAATATTATTCTTATTAATAAAATTTTTTAAGTGGATTTTAAAGTAGATAAAGAATCAGTATCTGAAGGTTTACTAAGATCCATAATACAGTTCAACAAGAGATGTTCTAAGAGAACATCCAGAGGTTATTTTATATCCTTAAGATATTCGTCAAAGAACTATATTGTGTAGAGAATTTGAAGAGTTATAACATAATGAGGTTTCCTAATAATATATATCTTCACTTTTATACTTTCACATCATATCGAATCTCATTTGAGATAAATTAATATAATAAGTTATGTCTTTTTGAGCTAAACACTTAAGTACATAAATAAAGAATTTTTTTGTACTAACATCCAGTATTTGGGTCAGAAAGGCATAATTTAGATTGATTCATATCTTGTTTTATACATTTATATATCTGTACAACAAAGCAGAAATACACTCGTAAATCATTTCTAATCAAATTAGTTGTTGAGGTACATATAGAAGCTGTTTGATTTCATAATTTAATAATTTAAATTCTTTTAGCGCAGTTTGTGGTTTAAGTAAGGAAATGTATGTAATCAGACACACGGCAACACAATGAAGTGTCATTACGAAGTATTAGGAGTTGCGAGAGATGCTCCTGATGATGAAATAAAAAAGGCATATAGGAAGCTAGCATTGAAATGGCATCCAGACAAGAATCTCGAAAGCCCAGATGAAGCTAAAGAACAGTTTCAGCTTGTCCAGCAAGCGTGGGAGATATTGAGCGACCCCCACGAACGTGCTTGGTACGACAATCATCGAGAGGCCATCCTGAAGGGTGGTATCGGAGAGGATTATAAGGATGACTCCATTAATCTTTTCCCATATTTCTCTCTGTCGTGCTTCAAGGGTTACGGAGACGATAAGAAAGGTTTCTATACCGTCTATAGAAATGTTTTTGAGCAGTTGGCAGCGGAGGACGCCGAGTTTGCCAAAGATGGCGATTCCGACGAAGAGGTTCCTAGCTTTGGCGACTCCCAGAGTTCATACGAGGATGTGGTAGGCGATTTCTACGCCTACTGGCAAAGTTACAGCACCAAGCGATCCTACGCTTGGCTAGATCCGTACGATATACGTGAAATGCGGAATCGACGCATTCTCAGAATTGCCGAGAAGGAGAATAAGAAAGTGCGTGATAAGGCGAAGCGCGAAAGGAACGAGCAGGTTCGGAATCTGGTCGCCTTTGTTCGCAAACGCGACAAGCGAGTACAAGCTTACGCGGCGAAGCTAGCTGAACGCGCTCGCGAGAACTTTCGCAAGGCAGAGGAGCGGAGGAAGGCACATTTGTTGGAGAGGCAGAAACTATTGCGAGATCAGATCGAATCTGAATGGTCTAAGTTCTCAAACATGGAAGCAGAGCTGAGGAACATCGAGGCGAATGTCACGGCAGAGTTTGGAAAAGATGACAGGAAAGTAACAACAAGAAACAGCAATCCAGAAGCGTTTTATTGTGTCGCATGTGATAAGGTTTTCCAAACGCACAAGGCCTTTACAAATCATGAAAATTCAAAGAAACATAAAGAAAATATCAGCGTACTCAAGTACGTTATACCGAACGATGTCGAGGACGAAGACCTCGACGGTAGCTCTCGGGAGAGCGATTCGAGTACAAAAGATGAATCAGTTTCGCTAAACGAACCCAGGTTAGCATCAGATTCACAGATGCCGGATTTCTTGTTGAATCCTCTTCGTAGCGATTCAAAACGGAACGATGACGAGGATAAAAGTAATATCTCTCCTGCCGAACTGATATCGGACGATGAGGAAGATCCAGAATGTCCTCGATCAACAGTCGACAAAAAGAAGATAGACAACTGTGAAGATGTCCTATTGGCCGCGGGACCAGAGATGGGCGAAAGTACATCATTTTCATCTAAAGTAGAAAATGAAGACGATGATATAACATCCGAGGATGAATTAATGTCTGATCAGGACGAAGACGTCGCATTGTCGAGTCGTCAGAAGAAAAAGAAGAAGAGGAAGCGTAATATTCAGAATCCTAATCTTATGCTTGCTAGTGACGACGACACGGAGAGCATCAACGAGGAAATATGGCTGTCGAAGAAACAACGAAAAAAGTTACAACAAAGAAAAGTGGAGCAAAATAAACAGTTGCAAAAGGAAGAAACGCGTAAAAAAGAGGAACAAACAACAGAGGAAGCAGAAAGTAGAGTGATGGAAGAAGCAGGTGTTATTGACGAAAGACTAAAAACCGACAAAGCAAAGAAAAATTCTAAGAAAGAGGAACAAGAGAACAAGGGCAAAAATAAAAAGGATTCGATAGTAAATATGGATGAATTAGCTCATCGCTGTGTTTCTTGCTCATCTGAGTTTCCTAGTAAAAATAAACTATTTGAACATTTAAAGAAAACTGGACACTCCGTATATATACCAGAATTATCGAAAAATAAAAAGACTCAAGAGAAGAAGAAAAAAGCAACATCTAAAGAAAAAGACGACTCAGATAAGAAAAAACGTTGAATCCAACTTATTATGAAATGTCAAATTACAATTAATTATAGTAATTAAATAATAACAGTATCATTTGTTATAATTGACATGAAAAATATCTTATTATGATACACATCTCCTCAGGATTTTATAGGAATTATTTCTGTGTACATATCTTATACCAAGATCTATTAAAATACTTTTCGTTTGATGACACTTTCAATTCTTTTTTAAAACAATATTATTAAAATTTAAAATAAATAATAGAAAGACTGCGAGTCAAAACGATATCGTTTAATTCCATGTATAATAAATATAAACATTGTAAAACCATATAAACAACAAACGTTTCGACATCGATCGGGTCATTATCAATGTTAACTCAGATATTGATTCGAAAAAACATATATAATATCAGGAGACGCGGTAGTGTCTCCGGCCATGTTTAAAAACTGAATATAATTATAGTCCAAGAATATAAAATTTTCGAGAACAAAAAATGTGTTACTTGATTCCATCCATAATAGTTTTGTGGTGTCAACGGTTTTAAATCTTGATATAGACACTTGTGTGGTTGTTATATTTTCTTACGTGCGGTACATTTCTGTTGCTAATCAATCTGACAATGAGTCAAATTTGAAAATGAGGCACATAATTTATGTTCGATGGAAATAGGCAAAGTATGATAATATTAAAAGTATGTTTTGACTAGTGTCAATGTACAGAGACGTTATTATTAATTCAGAAACAAAGCAATCGAATACAAACATGACAAGCTATAAGAATGAAAATTATATCATAAATATACAATGTAATTAGTTTTATTATAACTAGTTGTATTATATAAATTTCTATATCATTAATAAATATCAATATCATTATCATTAAATTAATATTGTTTTCATTCTTTATCATGTCAATACAATATTTATTTTTCATTCTATAATATTTTAAGTTTATCAAATTACTATTGAACTGTTTTTCCTAAACATCGAACAATTATTTTCCAATCAAAAGTTTCAATAATAAGAATTTGCTCTACAATATAGATTATTTCCTAACAAAATTAAAATATCCAATATTTTATATAACAGTAAAAGAAAGTATTTACGTTTTTCAGGGTGTGCAATCTCTTGCTATAGATGCCACGACTATAAGCATAACACACATATAAATGAACATTATTCATTACGCTGTTAATCACAGGTGAGATGTACATTTAAAAATAACGAGCGCTTATATACATTTTACTTGAACTGTTTAATTTCAAAGTGGCATAAAAGTTAGTTAATTAGATCTTTAAAGAGTAAAATAATCGAGATATAAAGTGATATACATAAAATAGAAAAAATAGCATGATATATTTTACGAAACCTATATATACGTCGCTTTGCAATATAACAGCAGGTAATATTATGCAATAACACATGCACTTATAAACTTTCTGTAGGAAGTGAAACTGAAATTTCTTCAAGGTCACACATTATGGCTACCCAAAAGCTCGTTTATCCTGCGGCGAACCGTAATAAAGATCCAATATTATCAGTTTTAAAACGATATATTCAACCTGGTATAAATCAGACCCTCCTGGAGATATCCTCCGGTACGGGACAACACGTGGCACATTTCGCACCGCATTTTCCACAAGTTACGTTTTATCCCTCGGAATACGACTCAAAACTTCTGGACAGCATCGCTGCGTACGCGAATGGATACTCTAATATAAAACGTCCCATTAGAATTGACATCACCACTGACTATCGGTTATGGGGTAACGGCAGCTTCAAATCGAATAGCTTGGAATATATATATAATGCGAACATGATACATATTTCGCCGTATCAGTGCACTATTGGTTTATTTAACAATGCGAGTCAGTTGCTGAAGCCAAATGGGCTACTAATTACTTACGGACCGTACGCTTTTGATGGTCAAATCACTCCGCAGAGTAATATAGATTTCAACGAATCCTTGAAATTGCAGGATCCAAGTTGGGGTTTGCGAGATGTAACAGATTTGAAAATATTAGCTGCAGAGAATAATATCAAATTAATAGAAATCGTAGATATGCCCGCTAATAATAAAACGATCATTTGGAAAAAATGCGCTTATTCGTAAGGAATTGAAGCTCGTGAAACAAGTTTGTTCTTAAACGAATTGTAAACTTAAATTTACACATATGTATAAGTTTATTTTTATTCAACTAAGTTAAAGCATTATTTTTTCATCGCACACGCGCGCGATTGTTAAAAATACATTTTTTAATACTTCTATAATATTATATACACCTTGCGCGCGTATAAAATATTTTTATTATTAAAAATATTTTATATGTACATATATATGCGTATATGCTTAAATTTATGTTTATGTTTAAAATTTTAATCCCTGAGAGACCTAATATAAAACTTATAATATATGATAAAAATACCTTTTTTTATTTAAAAAAAGAAAATTATTTATATTTGTAATAAAAAATAATACAATACAAAGACAAAGTATATCTAAACTGAAGCGCATTCACCACCGTTTTCTAAGTACCGTCATCATCTCCAAAGAAATTTAAATCTTCCAATCCCTCTGGCAAATAGCTTAATCCAGATTCATTCTTATGCATCATATTATATCCCTTACCATATCCTAAAATAATAATTTTATTTATTAAGAGCAAATTGATACAGAAAATAAATGAATTACCTAAATCTTTCATGAGTCTTGTGGGAGCGTTCCTCAAGTACAAAGGCACTCCTGGTTGCGGACCCTTATGCTCAGCTATCACTTTTTGCGCAGCTCTAAGTGCATCTTCCATTAATCTAGATTTTGGTGCTCTCGCTAAATATGTCGTACATTGTGCCAAAAGAACATCACACTCCGGCATTCCAATCATTTTGCAACCGTGCATCGTATGTACTGCTATTCCTGTACACATTTGTTATTAAATATATTTATCTAGTAGAGCCTAAATATGTTATCATAATTATTAATTCATTCCGCAAATCTTACAAGATGGCTATTAAGTACTTTAAAAGATTTAAAGGGTGATTCCTCACACTATAATTCCATAGACTATTAGAGGATCTATATATATATATATATATATATATATATATATATATATATATA